>NC_056739.1:237701261-237793761 GCF_019279795.1 Protopterus annectens
CCTTGTATATCTCTATCAGATGTTAGCAACTGCCAATTTTTGCCCAGTATTGTAATTAAATTTGCAAAGACTCTTAGACATTTTTGACGAGTATTGACTCCTTAGACTACAATGAGGACGTTTGTTTCCTGACAGTGGATGTGTGTAACCTATATACGGTGATCCCACAAACTTTAGGAATAGAGTGGGTAATTGACCATATGAGATTAAAAGGGGCTGAACATTTAGAATTGAGGTTAGTGGAGGAACTGTTAGGTATGACACTGTCTAATAATTACATCATGTTTGAAAAATAATACTTTAGGCAGCAGACAGGAGTAGCTAAGGGCTCCCCCTGTGGAGCTAGTTTTGCCAATTTAGTCATGGCCAAATGGGAAAAAGACACCATCTTTGATAACCCTGATTTCAACGGGTGTATTTATTTTTACACCCATTTTTTAGATGATATTTTTATGATCATCAAGGGTGGCTCTGAACTGGCTTCTAGAATCTTGGAGCAACTTAATAGGTCCACCACTTTCCTTAAATTCACTAATAATTTTCACACAGAGACTATGAGTTTCTTGGATGTTGAATTAACTAAAGATAGATTCCAGAAAAAATATTTTGCATGGATTTTTGGAAAGAGCACCTATTCAAACTCATTCTTACACTACAATAGTTTCCATCCTATGTACCAGAAGAAGAGTGTAGTGAAGGGTCAACTAGTACGAGCAGATAGGATGACTACTGAGGACTATCACTTCTTTGAAGAATGTGAACTGTTAAAGTCTATGTTCCTTAAAAGAGGGTACCTTAATGAGTTGATCACCGACCTTGTAGGTGAGGTCAGTAGAAAACATGCTTCTGGCCACTTTAGGCCCATCCTTTCCCAGGGGCGGACCACACCCCAAACGTTGGAAACCAATGTTTTAGGGGAGACAGATCTTCGAAACCCTGTAGTCAGAAATAGCATTGGGCCACAAAGTGTGCAACACTGTTTGAGATTTGTGACAACATTCTGTTTAGATTATGAAGCCTTAATTACAATACAACCTCATTTGTTTCATGCTGTCATCTGCATGCACTCCAGTATAATTGCACATCGAGCAGGAAGTCTGCTTGATGTATGTGCTCTTAAAGCAGCAAATAAGACCAAAAAAAGTGGATTTTTTTTTTAAATCACTGTTGTTTGGCTAGGACCCTCCAAACAGCACCATGCCTTAGGTTGGTGCCTATGGCACCTTATGCTGTATCTGGTCCTTTACATGCCAATAGCAATGCAACCCATTTGGCAAAAGAACACAGGGCCATGGCTGGGGGTCTGCTGACAGAGACAATGATAATGGACATAGAAGAATTCTTTACATAAGAGACTGGTTGTCCAGGCAGATCCTATGCATGTGCAATCCTTGTCTTAGTCCTGGGATGCTAATGTGTGACAGTATGAAGCTAACATAATGCAGGGAGCACCATCTTTTCCAGCAACAGAGCATACTTTACCACCACCAGCTCCACTGAGCACGAGGAAGGAGGCAGAGGTCATAATACCTATGTCTGGAAGCACCCTACAAGCCCACCTAGTTCCCACCCCCACCCCCCAATCTGTGTGCCTCACTAGTCAGTATTTCTGCAGACAGGGGCAGTCAGAGACTAATGCAGACATTACAGAGTTGGTCATGGTTGTACTCCATTTCTGTGATGAGTTGAGGTGGGGCCTGTACCATTTGTGCAGCATAAAGGAAAGCCAGCATATGGAGTCTGTATGCTCTAGATTTTGCTTTGCAGCTGCCCACCTCTATGTCTGAGAGGAAGTCCACCACAGAAAGGGATGGCCCTGTAAGGCCAATACCTCCACAAACTCTCCATTGTTAAGGGAAATGTGAGACACAGGAACATAAGAATAGTACTATGGATGTGGCTGTAAAGACAATAAGATGCCTAGCCATATACAGCTTTAAATAAACAAAGTTAAAAACGTCTTGCCACTTTTTTCAAGCATTTAATACTGCTTACATCCCAAATCAAGCAGGGACTTGCATGATAAGCCTGGAGTTATTTTGTTTCTACCCATCTGTTCATCAAGACTAGCCTTAAATATGGGCAAAATGGTACTCTGTAGTGACAGCTTATTACATAGACTATGAATGCAATGTTAGGAACATGTCACTTCAGTGAGCATTGTGTTTTGGTGTAGATTTAAGTCGCCTAAAGTAGGTGTTTGTAGAGGTGCTGTTTTGAAAAAGTAGGTGTTCAAATAGAATGTGGTCTGCCATGGCTGAAAATGCTAGACACTGATCATCTTGGGCCAGCCAGTAGGCTATTGAGTACACTGAGAGTCATACTAATGGTTTAGGATAGTAGGATTCAAAGCTTTTAATTTTATTAGTTATAAGCCGATGAGGCTTTTTCATTTGAGCACTTGTATTTATTTGTACAAAATAGGGAATTGTAGTCAATAATTGGTTTGATAAGGAAGAATTCAGGTGCTAGATGGCTTATTTGGTTATTTGGTAATTAACAGGGATTTTCTGACTGTGGTGGGTTATACAGAAGGAATTCATGACTTTGGTTTGAAATATAACTGAATGTGAAAGAGTTTTCCATATTAGTATCCAGGACTCCTATGACCATCTTTGAAGATGAGTACAGTTTATAACATATGGAGGCACACTCCACTTTTTTTGCATTTAACTTTAGACTTTTTTTCAGTGCACCAGGTAGATTGATATTTCCAGCCTGTTTTTCAGTTATTCAGTGTCAGTGGATGAACAAGTAACAAAACCCAGCTTGCAGTTATTGGCAGACTTGATCAACCACACTTCTGGACATTGACTTGAATGTCTGCAAAATAAATGCCAAACAGGAGTTGGCTTAGCATGGATCCATATGGCAACTCACTTATTACACTTTTTTATTATGCTTTGTGTACTTGGAGAGTGTACCAGCATCTTTTACAATCTAGATCTGTTTTATGTCCAATTTAAATCCTGCAGACAATTTAGTGGTTTACTTTTTGTCTACTTGTTCAATAATTATAGAATGGGAATAGTATTTAAAGCCTTGGCTAGGTCACAATAAGCAACGTGCATAGTCTGACCACTGTCCATGGCCTCATTATCCTTTGCAAAGAAGCTCAATAGATTCAGAAGGCAAGATCTGCCCTTCACAAAACCAAAATGAAAGGGGTCTAGTTCAGTTACTTTGCCTTTATTTGTATAAAAGAGTTCTGCTATGATACCACATACAGTCCTGCTGCAGCATGACCCATTGGATGTAGATGGGGTGTTTATGCTGAGACAACCTGCAGCATGTCACACCATTCATCCTCACAGAGCACTCCATTCTCTGTCATGCTGTGGATCATTTTTGTGACCTTCTCAGGAGAGGGTACCACCATGGATGAACAGTCCACAAATCTCCTGTGAGTGCCCCAGACCATTCTATTAGACTGTAGCACAATGCTGCTTCATTTGCTGGAGCTGTGTCCATGTACATAGGTTCATAGGTTCATATATATATATATCTATATATATATATATATATATTTATAGATATAGCAAACAGTTACACTGCATATTATTTCTCCATGGTTGAGTGTCCTCTTGCTTGGAAAATACAGCATAAATCCAGTTAACAACCACCAAGGTTTGTGAAGACATACCAAGATCTGCTTTCCATGAATCTTGAATCCTGTTTATGTCTAACTATTCTATTCTACTGGTCTTTCATAGGTTCATAGGTAGGTACTAGGCTATCGGCCCTAGGGCCTATACAAGCCTAGCCATAACCATTCCCTGGCTATTGCTTCCCACAAATATTTACTTTCCTGGACCCCTGTCTAGCAGGGCTACTGATGTGATCCCGGGGGTGAATTTCCTATCTCCCATCCAATCATCAAGGTTCCTCTTGAAGAGGGCCATTGAGGTGTTCTGCCTGACATGTATGGGCAGCCTATTCCAGAGCATGTAGAGTCTCTGGGTCAGGAACCTATCCCTCCAGCATGTTCTATTCATCGCGATGACAAGGTTAAGATCCCTGGACCGTGTGGCTCAGAGGGATTGGGATTTCTTTAAGTGTAGCATGTCCATCAACTCTGGGTAGGTGATATGTGACAGAGTATAGTTGGAGTTTCTTTAGACGGTCAGCATAAGGCATCTGCTTTAGGCCTGTGATTCTTTTTATTTCTGCGACCTTTCTAGTTGTTGCAGATGTCTTGTGAGTTACATACCAAATGGGACATTGTATTCTATAATGAGTCTAATGAGGGGTGAGTACAGAGGGGCATTGATCACCTTTTTTCTGGATGAAAAGACCTTAGTGATGAGGTGTGCCACGTAGAATGATTTTCTAACTGCTGTGGCTATGTGGTTATCAAAGGGGAGACCACTGTCCACCTGTGTCCCTAGATCTCTTATCACACTTTTGGTGTATAGTGTACTGCTACCTATGTGGTAGTTCACAGGTACATGTTTTTTCCCAAAGGGGACAACTATACATTTTTTGGCATTTAGCTTGAGCCCATGACTCTGGCACCAGGCATCTGTTTTAAGGCCCTTTTGTAGTATATCCACATCATTTGGGGATTCAGTAATGACTCCCGGCTTGCAGTCATCTGCGAACTTTGTAAGCCAGTGTCTCTTAGTGTCGGCCTGTATTTCAGAGAAGTAGATGCCAAACAAGAGTGGTCCCAGGACAGAATACTGTGGTACACCACTTGTCACTTGCCTGGAGCTGGATTTGTAGTTGGCTACTTTTACAGTGTGTGTTCTGTCAGTAAGCCAGTTTGCAACCCATCGAGTGATGTAGGGATTAATGCCCAGCTTAGTAAGTTTATCTATGATTCCAGAATGGGGGATAGTGTCAAAAGCCTTGGCGAGGTCCAAGTAGGCTGTGTGAACCACCTTACCCTTGTCCACAGCTCTGGAGACTGATTCAAAGAAGTTGATCAGGTTCAGGAGGCAGGATCAGCCTTTCACAAACCCCAAACAGGGTGGGTTCCAATATTTGAAGGTTGCCAATGTCTTTGTTTACAAGTTCCATGAAAATACATTCCATGGCCTTGCAGATCAGGCTCATCAGACTAAAGGGACAGTAGTTCCCAGGATCCAAAGTGGATCGCCCTTGTGGAGTGGGATGGCTGTGTGCCACTCTGTAGGCATGAAGCCTGAGGTGAGGCTATGATTAAACATGACACATAAGTGAGGTGCCAGTTCATTTTGTAGTTCATGCAGTACATAGCCCGGGATGTTGTCTGGTCCCATGGATGCTGTATTCTTGGTTTTGGAGAGTGCATTTTTTACCTGAGTGGCCGTGATTACTAGAATTTGATATTCTTTTGGTATTGGGATGGGCCCTTTAGGGGGTGAATTTGGCACTGAATCTATCTGCCAGGATATTAGGAATATCCTTGGGATCAGTATATCTAGTGCCATTCTGCTGTAGCTCAGAGCAGATCTGAGTATTGCCATTTAGATTCTTGACATAGCTATAGAATGCCTTGTGGCTGCCTTTGGAATCTTTGGCAATTTTCTTTTCATAACTTACTTTGGAAGATTTTATAAGGGATCTCAGCTTTCTACTGAGGCTGATGAGGAAGTGTTTTGAATCCTGGGTTCTTCCTCTTTTCTGTAACAGTTTCTTCCTTCTGTTGTACAGCTTGTTTATGGCAGGGGACCACCAGATTGACTTCCCTTTTTTAGAGGACAGCGTCTTGGTTCGATTTGGGATGGCTCGGTCCATGCACAAGTGAATGTGATCATACAGCACCTTAGTGTAGGATTCAGCAGTTGAAATTCCAGTTCCCATCCGCATGGGTGTCATGAAGTTTGTTACTTCTGACTTGAGAAGCATGAAGTTGGCTTTGGAGAAGTTTTTTACGGAGGTTTCCTTAAAGGAGGTGGAGGTGGTTGTGGGATGTCAAGGGTGATTAGCTTATGGTCTGATCTGATCAACAAAGGGGTGACCACTGGTGTGGAGCATCGATTTCCCATGTTGGTAATGACCAGGTCTAGAATATTGGTACCCCTGGTGGAACTATGAATTAGTTGCTCTAGGGCGATGGAATTTATGAATTCCAAGAACCATTGAGCAAAGGCGTTGGTACAGGAGTAGATTTCCAAGTTAATGGCAGAGTAGTTGAAATCACCCAGTATTAGGGTGTTTAGTTGTATCTTAATATTTTCCAGTATGTTTAGAATGGTGTAGTGAGAATCTTGGGGCATGTTGGGGGATCTGTACAAGCTACAATTTGTATTGCAGTCTTACCTAGTGTTAGTTGCACCTGGAGAATTTCAGATGCATTATGTTGGGCAACCAGCCTGGAGGTTTGAATATGTTTGGTGAATATGGACACTACTCCACCTTTAGTGTTTTGGTCCTGGTTTGGTGGCCGAAAACTATGGTATGAGATATAGCCTGATATTGCAGGGGGTGCTCTCTGGAGCTTTGAACCAGGTCTCTGTTACTGCACAAATATCGATGTTCTCCATTTTTTAGGAGAGCCTTGACAGAGTGCATCTTGAGGCTTAGACTTCTAGCATTAAGTAGCATTACCTTCAGATTTTGCTTGCTTGTACCCATTATGGTGGTAGTTTTGTCCTTTGAACCTTGTCTAAAAAAGGCACTATAGGGGTGGCAAGAGCCTTAGCCAGTAACCTGAATTGCAGGGGCAACAGGTGTAAACCACCTCTTGCAAAGCATCATGGTTTGTCGAGCATGTCATCCCAGGCAGACAGATACTGGATCCCCTCTGAATGACACCAGAAGCTTAGCCAATTATTGAAGTCAATAATTTTGTCCTTTTATTGTGGTTTCATTCTGGGTGATGGCAGGATGCTACTCAGGGCTAGGGTCATACCTGCCTGGGCTACATGATCCAAGAGCTCTTCCATGTCTCTTTTCATGTAGTCCAGGGAGGTATGTTTCAAGTCATTCACTCCAACATGGCACCTGACAGACAACTAACTGTAATTTTCTCCTTGTCCAGCCTGGTGAGTGGGACATCAGTGTGCCTGACTATAGAGTCACCTATGACTAAAGTGTTGAGTACATTGTCTTGCCTTAGGAGCTGCTGTTGGGTGGCACACTGATATTGTGAGCTATGTGATGCTTTGATTGTGTTTATGGATGGCGTTTGTTTGCGTCTCAGCTTCGGAGGTCCTTGCTGCTTGGGCAGGTTAATGTTAAGAGCCTCCGCATAGCAGGTTAATGTTGAGCCTCTGCATATGTGGGTTTGTGTTGCTATGTGTAGGTTTTGGTGGTGTGGGTTTTGAAGAACTATGTGTTGTTTGAGGTGTTGTGTGGGTGTTAACCTTCTCCTCTTGATTGTCTAGCACAATCTTGGCTGGAGAGAGCTTTGCTTCCAGTTTGGCTATGTAAGTGCATCTCTTGCAGGATGTAGTGTTTGGTGGTAGGAGAAGAGAGTTGTCTGTGTACATGAGGCAATTTCTGCATTGCCCCAGTATGCTCAGATTCTCCAGGTAGACAGGAGAAGTCACTGGAAGCTGACGCTTGGACATGCCTTGTTAGGTACTTTCTTTGTGGAGTACAAGAGCTACTTTCCCTTACTTTTTGGCAAGGTACTTGCAATTGTAGGCTGTCTAGTGCCTACGACTATTTTCTCCTTGTTACCAAGGAGAGGTGAGTGCTTGCAACAAATTAAGGCTTCCTAGTGCTTTTAGCAAGTTTTAGAGCAAGTGCTACTCACAGGTATACAGATTTTAGTGATACTGCTGATAAACTAGCTAGTTCTAAGGGAAAATTCAAAGAGCAGACTTTCTGGCACCGGGAATAGTTTAACCTTAGCCCCGTTGTGGTGCGCGGTGCAGAGATGCACACAAACATGCATATTTATACCAGAAAGTTAAAATGGATAGAAATCAGCCCAAAATGGCCAATAAAATTGCATTTTTACAGCTGAAAACCACTCCTCTAGTGTTAGATAGGCAGTAAAATGCTCCCACTCCCACTGGTAAGCAGTACAACCTCCCTCTACCCCAGCAACGTCTGGATACCTCCGAACACTGAAACTAAAGTCCTGAAACCAGCAAAGCCTGGAAACTGGACTATTCTAATTAGAAAAGGTGGAAAATCACCAAACAAGATAGATTTTTTTTTTTTTGGTCAAATCAGGCTAAACAATGCAGTTATATGGTAAATAAGCACAGAAAGACTAATGCACTTGAGTGTATAGCCCAGAACAGTAAACTCAATTGAAACTTTGCAAAATTAGAAATTTGAAAATTTAAACTTTTTAAATAAAGCAAGGCAAGTGCACAACTGGAAAATGACAGGCAGAAATACAGTGAAATAAGTAGCTAGTCTACTTTTTAAGCTTTCTGAGAAGTGCAGGTAATAAAAACGACCAAAATCAGCAAAAATTAGAAAATTCAGCAAAAAGTACTTGCAGTTAGCACAAAAAGTTTCTCTTTCTCTTTTCTGGTGCTGTAGTAGTCCGCAGGATGCCCAAACAAGACCTTCTGATCTAAAACAAGCTCAAAGACATGCAAATGTGCGTATTTATGCTAGAAAGTTGAAAGGGATAGAAATCAGCCCAAAATGGCCAATAAAATTGCAATTTCAAAGCTGGAACCATTCCTCTAGTGTTAGATAGTCAGTACAATGCTCCCACTCTCACTGGTAAACAGTAGGACCTCCCTCTACCACAGCAAAGTCTGGATAGCTCTGAAACTCAAATCCTGAAACCAGCAAAGCCTGGAAACTGGACTATTCTTGTTAGAAAATGAAGGAAATTAGCTCCACTGGATCCCCATATTTACCTGTCCATTAGACACACAGTCCCACACAGCATTAATCTGCAGACTCACCCAACCCCCACACATGCTGCCTGTTGGTGACAATATCACTCTGGACTGCCAACCTGTATGCATGATAACAACTGTGTACTCTATGAACTGTGCAGCCTCTCATACACAGTGCTGCACAGTCTGGTTATATTAATGCATGCATCTGGCCTACAGTTATTCACTACATGCTGCCTCTTAGCCAGTGCTGTGACATGCTGCACCCGTCTCCATCTAGCATAATCATTTCTTGCAGCCAGCTCCATAATAGGTTCCTCATCAGCCATTTCCCATGACTGCTGAATCCTGTAGCTCTTCCTCTGAAATGTCTCTCTTTAGTAGTATCTGGTTGCATAAAAACATTTTGTGAAATTGTGTATGCATTATAAGTAATTTACTACACATTGCAAGCCAGCACCTGAGACATCTACAGTGCAGAAGTGAGCCTTAAGCAATCTGAGCATAGGAAAATAGTAAAACACTGCATAATAAGCCACTTCAGGGATGACAAGCCAGTTCTTTAGCATAAACAAGATTAATATCCACTTTCGTCTATCTGACTTCTTCTCCTCTGAAAGTGGATATTTAATTTGTTTACACTAAAGAACTGGTTTGAAGTCCTTGGAGTGGCTTACTATACAGTATTTTATTATTTTTTGTTGCCTTTTCACTGTTTCTTGGGTAAAACTTCATGTTTTTCTTTAATCTGAGCATGTGTATGACAGCTAATCAGGTCTGTAATGGGAAAGTGGTGTATGTATGCTCTATAGGCTTTTTGTTGGTGTCATTAGCCATATCTCCATATCTGGCATCATCAATAAAATGGTCTGGAAAATGGCCCACACAGGCTGCTGATGTAAGTTATATGTACCACATGTCATCATTTTGGTTGCTTCCTGGGTGGTCTGCTAACACATGCATCACAGACCACCTGGCAGATGATGGAGTAGAAACCCATGCAGTTGGTACACCATTGTCTTTTTTCCCAGGTAGGACCTTTATTGTAGTGTTGATGCAGTCAATGACTCACTGCACCTCTGGGAAATTATGTTATAAGCTGTGTCATAAAATACCTGCATGTTGTTGCTTCTCTCATGTAGTGTGGGGAAACAACATATGCTTTTCCACATGCTGTAGCAGGACATCAATAAACTTACTTTTCTTGAGGCAAATGCCTGGGAGACACCTGCAGTGCCTCCTGTTGATTGCTATATGGTATTGCCAAACACATTTCTCAAAGCCCCATATACCTTAGTGTCCAAAGGGAAAGGTACTCCGCGCATACTATGAACCTGAATAAGTAGGATGACAGATCGCAAACTCCTGAATGGTGCATCTGTCCACACTGTAGCAGCCCAGAATTACTTTATTTTGGATAGCATAGTAGATTAGGTGCAGAAGGATGACTCAACAACATTTTGGGCAACAGTGTGGATCTCAGAAGTTACTGGCTTTGAGAGAACTCTCTTGTATTATACATATCTATGAAGGTGGTGACTATCCCTTACATGTTTTCATGGTCTTTCACCCATAACTCCAGAATTTTCCTGTCATCATTAACTCTGGCAGCTGCATCTCACCTTACACACACAAAAACTTATATGTTTGTGAATCTTAAAATCTTATATTGACTACATTCATTTAAATTCATTACTTTCCTCATTTTAATAACATTATTCATTTTCATGTGCGCATACAGTATATAATATATTTGCAGTTGTGTTTCAAGGGTTAGCTCCATCACACTTAATGCATCTCTGAACCTCCCCCTTCCTTGCATGTGGCCAATCATTGTACAGATTAATCTACAGTGATGCACTAAGCAGAGCTGGATCCAGCACTATGGCCCACTGGCTTGGGGGGGGGGGGCACTAACCAAGGAGGGGGCCCACTGGCCGGGAGTTGCCACAAACTTACATTTCTTCTTTAAGAATGCATGCAGAGCATGTAGCATCTGTGCATGCATTATATTAAAGACACACCCACACTTAAACCGGAACAAAGCAGAGAGTGCAATATTTTGAAATGAGCAGCTTGGAGCATGGATTTTCCAGACAGATGTTTTGCTGTAGATTAGTGGATAACTATGAAACAAGTGAAGTGTGTATGAGAAATGCCCTAGTTCGGGGTGACAGGTTAATTAATTTAACCAAGCTGAAACCTGTACCTTAGTTACAGGAGACAAGAGCCGTTATCCTCTACACCAACTACCAGACTATTAGATTCAGTACATTTTAAAGAGATGTGATCTTCAGAACATTTTAAGGAACTGTGAGCTTCAAGGGAAGAGAAGTTTACTACTGTTTATCTTAAGCCTGTTTTCAATGTGCAACTGTTTTGTTTTGCAAATGATAATTACTGTTTGTACTACAGAATTTGAAATCAGTGTTAGTAGCACAACAGGTAGCATACTTGCCTTTGATGCAGAAACTTGTGGGTTCTACTCCCACACCATGTAGATAAATTGCTGATGCTGTATTGCACTTTAAAGGGGGGGGGGTGCTGCAGTTCTGAGTGCATATTCCTTTGGATGAAAGGCCTAGTAACTATGAACCTCTTATTGGTTTGCCATGCATTCCCTATTGCAGTACTAGCAGCTTACCAGTTTTCTTTTTTTTAATGTAACATAGACTCTTCTTTTCTTCAAGGGTAGCAGACACTGAATTTGTAGATGAAATACTGATATATAAAGTCATTTGCTAGTAGCAACCTCTTAATTAGATACAGATCTCTTTAATGTGAAATTATTCAGGTGATTTTTATTTCTGCAGAGATTGTGCACATTGACTGGTATTGGTGTATTATAATGACAAAAGTCTGAGGATCCTTTTATGGTTGAAATGTGAAATGGGCAGTTTTGCCATTATTGCTTCATATGTTTTGTTCCATTGCTTACTGGAAAAACTACAAATCTGAAATACATTCTAAGAAGTGGTGCTGTGTTACACAAAGAATATAGTTTAATACAATCGAGAAAGTGAATCAAAAAACGCATGCATGTATGCATGATCCTAAAAATATGTGCAAATGACCTATGGTTTGAAAACAGCCCAGTGGTAAACTTAATCTGGTACTGGCCAAATGCATTTTCTTTGAATTTGGGTTTCAATGCCATTTCAATGAATATGAGTTTCAAGACAGAGAAGTTGATGATAAGTCTGTTTTATTGTAACTGCATTGTTTTGTTTAACAAATGTCTATCAGTGTTTGTACTGTTAAATTTAAAATGCAAGTTTTAAATTAAAACTAAATATCTGTAATCATTGTAGATGTAAAGAAGAAAATAGCATGCAAGCTGACAGGTCTGAACAGAGTTTATGGTAACTGGGGAGAAATAGCCAAGTCATGGGACACTGGAATGGCTGGGGGAGGGCCCGATACATTATACTGCCTAGGGTCCTATTTGACCATGATCCATCTCTGGCACTAAGCATTTCTGTATCCCAAGAATTGTTAGCATAAATACAGGGCATGCTAAATCTCTGAAAAACAGATATATAAGCAGGGTAAATAAATAATTTGCTTTTATCATCTACAAATTCAATATCTGAATTGAGAAGTGAAAGGCATATAATAGAGCTATTAAAATGAAAATAACCAAGTGTAACATTTACAACACTATTACATGCAGGGTATAGCAATGCATTTAAACATGTTCTGAGAATATAGAAATTGGTACCTCGATTGAGAACTGGAAACTATGGCAAATGACTTGTAAAACTATTTTAATTTGGTTAACTTTGCAGCATGAATCCATACATTTTTGCTTTTCTGTGTCTAGTAATGTTCAGGAAATACACAATTGTCCTCCTCCTCCAGAACAGATATTTTGATGTTTTACTCCCACTAAAATTAAACTGTTCGGACTTTCACTTTTTTTTTTTTTGGCTTTATGTACATAGATTTCAGTGTTCCTTCTAATGTCTTTTGAACATAAGAAATTTAAATTGATCCTCTTGAAGAATTTGACCTTGTCAAGTAGAACTCGGGCTGATGAGGGAAAAACCACCGCAATGTTTAAATAGACCCGGTGTAACTTATGTCACATTATAACCTATTTTTGCAGGAAAACATAATGTATATAGAAGCAGGAGTGACGTCATACAAAGATAAATTGCTGACTCAGTTACCAAACAGGATAGTGAAAGACCCTACCAGTGAGTTAGTAGAATGATTTGTGAGGCTTAACCATCTTAACTTTAGCTGAAAGGTATCAATGTTGTATACATCCCAGGGCATTTATATATGAATATCTAATTTATTGATACTGGAGACATACCATCATTTTATAGCTTCCAAAGAAAGGAGAGCTATCTGATGGGTTACATCACCTACCATACCTCTCAACTATGCAGATTTTCACAGAATGTCCAGACTTTTGCCTCATATCTTGGTCCATTTTTTATATAATTGTGGTTTTCTGGCAAATTAGTGGCAAATCATTAAAGACTGAAGTTAGAAAATAATGAAGGGAGTTTGAATTTTAGACTTCCTACCCTTCAGAAAATTCATGCTATGTTATTCTGTCAACTTTTTATCTTTGTAACAGCAATATTTAAAAATTGTCCCTAGTTTTGGGCCTTTGTCCCACTTTTATTTATGTATTTGTCCAGATTTCCTGCTCTAAAAGTTTGAGAGGTATGTCATCCACATAAGGAAGTAACATCGTTGTGCTATGACCATTGCATACCTACCCAGTGGGCATTTGCACAAGTTTGTACATGAAGAACTAATAAGAGCATAAGTATAATTCCCTACAATAGTGACCTAGAAGATGGCCATGCCACAACCAAACTTTTACTCCATTGATGGGAGCAGGTTGACATAGAAGCAGTGATGGTGCTGGTGATTAGCAGACAAGGGAAGAGATGATGGACTGAAAAAAGTAAATATTTTTTTGCATCAGATTTTGCTTAAGTTTAAGCATGTGTATATCGGTACGCTGCATTTACACTGCATAGACTGAATGAATAAATAGTTCTATTAATGTGGTCAATCTTTAACATACTAGGAAAAAGTAACTGCATTCATAATGGTGATTTTTATAAATATTTAGTAGAATCGTCTCCTTGTAACTTTAGAGGCCCATAAGTTCCCCTACATGTTCTGACAGCTACATCATTTGTGGCTATAAGTGCATTTTCCATACTGTGATTAAAGAAAGGTTTCTAAATTAAAATTCATTAAAACTGTGGTTTGTGTTTCTGAGCAAGTGTTTATAGCTCATTCTTTCAGTATAGGGAATGAAGTAAACTAAGTAGGCATTCATACTTACTAGGCTTAGAGAAAAGGTAAGGAAAAGTACAGTACTATTTAATAATTCCTTTATTTAACAAGAAATTAAATGATCACGATCCATCAATGACCCGATTTAACCACATCCTAGGCCAAAGGCAAAACACACAATTTATATCATGAGGTATTTAGCAATCCGAATACCAATATCAGCAAAACCATTTACTGATATGCAGGAGAAGAGGATAGAAATCGAGCAGCAATCTGTTACAAAGTAGTTGAGGTAGAGTTTGGATATAAGCAACAATTAGAACACATACTTGCATTATTTAATTAACTGCAGTGGTGGTGCTGCGGTAGCATTGTCACCTCACAGTAAGATGTTGTTCCGTTCGATTTTCAGCTAGAGCGTCTCCTGTGTGGAGATATGCATAAATGGGTGTACGTTCGTTAAAGGTTGTGCATCAGAGCTGGCAACTCGGCATGTAAAAATCTACTGCCAATCATTAGCGGACCGGAGTTCCGCTGTGGTGACCCCTTAACCGAGAAAAAGCCGAAAGACACGACTTGCATTATTTAATTAAGCAGCTTATTCAACAAATACATTGCAACTATATATATATATATATATATATATATATATATATATATATATAGAGAGAGAGAGAGAGAGAAAACTGTTGAAAGATCAGAATGGAACTGAAATGAAGAATGATAGAAGGATGTAAACTCAGTTTATTCCTCATCCTAGCAAAAATTGAATAAACAATGTCATATTTGTGGCAACTGTTAGGTGGCAGGTGAGTAACCCCAGTAGGAGAAGGCTGATCTGGGGGTGAGATGAGTGTTAAAATTATCTCTCCACCTCTGAGAGATTTTGATAGATTACCCAACTTCTGCACTCATTTATTTTCTGGGAGAGTGAAGCTTGGACATCCCTGGCAAAGCTAAAATACCTACAGTCCATTTGCCCTTGCTTAGCATGTCCTATTAGCTCATCAATTCCCCCCTGTAGTGAAAGTCAGGTGATATCAAGTGTGTCACCTTGCAAGTCCCTCAGAGTGAGCTATCCCTAGGCTGCCTGCTGACTCACCAGACCTGGCTTGTTGGGAAAGATATGTGTGCTGCCTCATACACCCCCTAGTGCCCTGGCCTGGCAGCCAAGTCCTTGCTGAATGTAGTTAGTGCACCCAGCCATAGCAAGATGTCACCAGTGCTGCAAGCCTAATACCCTCTCACTACTGCATGATAAGCAAGCTGGTATTAAGTTCATCCTCCCTTACCAGGTCCCTTTGTATCCTGTGCTTTTACTCAAACACAGGCCATCTGTGCTGCAGTCCTGCCTTCATCTCTTTTGGCCATAGAACCAGAGTGCACTTTAACTTTTTTGTGCTGTGATAGTAGAAGTACTTCTAGTTTGTATCAGAATGATACCTGCCAGGTGGAACAGATAATGAATGAAGATGCATGATTACTGGATTTTAGTTTAAGTGGCTTCCTAAGGCTTCTTATATTTTTGGCTAGATTATAAGGAATAATAATCTTCTCTGTGAATAAGCACACATGCCAGTGGACATTACAAATTAATCTTCTCAGTGAATAAGCATGCATGCCAGTGGGCATTACATAATAATCTTCTCGGTGAAAAAGCATGCATGCCACTGCAGATTACTTTCAAGCTTTACTCTGTGATAAGCAACAGAGTAAAATGTCTGCTCTTTTACAGATAGTTATTCTGTTCTATCAAGAGAGTTGCAGGGTTTATTTCTGTAGCGTGAGAGAACACATATAATCAGAGATTCATTTACTGTAAAATATATTAATCTTCAACATACAATGTACCTTATTTATGTGTAACAAAAGGATGTTGTGGATGGATATGCCCCCTCTATGACCCTTAGCTCTTTTTCTGAAAGAAATGAAAAACATGCAATATTGACCATCAAGAAATGAATTGTATGTTGGTGAGTTAGAGTCAATAAAGATTTTTATGAAAGACAAAAGTCTTCAAATTAGCTGAATAACTTGCAGGTTACAAGACATTCATAGTCAAAAATAAAAAGACATCTAGATCTAGTGAAAGGTTTATTTCACAGCGTAAAGGAACATATGCATGCTGGACTTGCAAAATCTGTTGTAACATATGGTCAACCTGCATGGTTGTGCATCCGATACATTTGAAACCAGTAGAATTTTCTTTCTATGCAGACTGTTGCACTAAGAACATTGTCTATCTAGCCAAGTGTAGTACATGTAGTGCATTTTATATAGGTAAAATGAATCGTATGTTGAAGGAGAGGGTCATCGAACATCTGAATGACATACATAATAATAAACCTATAAATGCACAGGCTAAACATGTATCAGATTATGGTACACAGCACAACTTTAAATTCTTGGTTTTACCGAAAATTAATGAGAGCTTAAAAGAAGGAGATTTATGTTATGAAACTGAATATATAGAGCTTAGATGGATCGTTGATTTTAAAGCTTATGTTTCACCTGGCCAGAACAATGCCGTCTCTTTAAAACCTCTTGTAAAAAAAAAGAGGATTGCCTCATTAATTCTGATTGTATGTTTTTATTGGTTGTCATTTGTATTTAAACTGTATGTTTGTATAAGTTTTTATTAAGGTCTGACAAAGAAGGTCACCTCGGAAGCATTTACCTTAACTATTCATTTATTTTATTTTATTGGTAATAAAAGTGAATGTTTTACTCTCCAGCCACCATGCATTTTTATTTTTGACTATTTATATTTTTTGGGTTTGTTGGTTCCACCACTTTCTTCTCATTTTTTTACAAGACATTCATACCTGATTAGAGGAACAATGAGACATTTAGAATTTGATGCTGAAACATCTATGCATATGAAGGTAGAAAACCTCAGAAAGAGGCTAAGTTAATTGTTGATTTTCTGATCCTATGATCTATAACATACAAGTCTTCATTTTGAAGAAAGTGTTAGTTTGGATACCTAAGTGACTGTTAAAGCATCCAGTGTCCTCCAGATGCATACTCGAGGTTCCAAGATTCTAAGCCTTAGAAAAATAGGAAATAATAGAAGAAGCCGACTAACTGATGAATCTGTTGAGTTTTATTTTAATGCAATTTTTGTTTGAAGTATGAGAGGATTTGGATCAGTTGTAATCACATCACCTCCTTACAGCTGGAGATGAAGCGCTTAGGGGTTATGTTGAAGGGAATCAAAGAACAGATATAAGAGCACAGGGGCGATGTTTTGATTTTTCTGTAAAAACCTCTTCAGAGAGCAGATAGAAAATTGAAAGAACTTAACTTTGATAATTATACGGGTATACAAGATTTTTTTTCTTAGTGGGGACAAGGCAGAAATGTGTGTCTAATGGCTTTCTAGCAGTAGCACTTTACACATTAGAATAAACAGATCAAGACTGCTTATCTATATTCTATATGACAAAAAATGCATGAATATTTAAATCTTTTTAATAAGGGAAGATTATGCCATGATTTTTTGTTGTGTGATTGATAATAAGTAGTTTCTCCATTATTGTTCCTGCATGGGGTCTTTACCTTCAGTACTTTCCTGCTAGGATATCATGTCTGCAAGATGAAGATGCATCGCAATCACCTTTGTAAAGTCCATTACTTTCATTTGCTTTATAGAGCCACACTTTGAGCTCTGCTTTCCCATAAAATGTATGTCTGATTTAATAATTAATGGATATCCTTTTGTTTTAAAGACATTTCCAGTCATTTTATTCCAGTCTGCTTTTCATTATGGATGCAGAACATCTAGAACTCAAAACATTCATGCATTTTTTTTCCATTATTTTCAGAACTTCAGTTAAGTTTCTTAAAGATTTTCTTTATTAACTACATTTCATAAGTTTAATCTCTTTCCTATCGTATTACCCAAATTTATTAAATCACCACATTCATGCTACAATGCTGTTGGGTTATTTTTCATACCAAGGATTTGATTTATGAACCTGTCATTCTTTGTTTTTTTTTAACTACTTTAAATTGATTTTTTTTCATAATTATACATGTGCCGTAATATAGTCCTTGTTTAGCTCTAATCACAAAGGTAAAAAAATATATATAAATGAAGAAAACCAAAGGATAAATAAGTCAGCATCTGAATTATCTGTAAAATGAAATTGGCATTAACAGGAAAAGTGCAATTATCTATAACACATGCAAAAGCATGAAAAAAAATAATTGTCATACAGGTGAAAATAAACAAGAGTAAATTTAGTTCATGTAAGTAGAACTATAGCAAGGGATTATTGCCCATAACCTTATCTAATAAATGAATAAAACAAACACAAAAGTGCATCTCAACATGATGCCAGAGTAGGGCTTCAAGATTAGTAACATGTCTAATAGACTTGTATAACGAATGTCCCATGGATCTAATTGCCAATTCCAGAAGGTCATGGTATGCCTTAACTGAGAAATTGAGTTTCAGATGTGTGATCAATGAGAAAAAGAAATCAGTACAGAGAAAGAGTAGCACAATATGCTATTTAGAGAAATTAAGGATGGAGTTAGCTAAATTGCTTACTTTTACAACATGAACAGAGCAGTACAATAGCTGGGGAAAAAGAACAACTATGTATGCTCACAACAAAACTGAATTTAGAAAATATTTAGCTTGATTTAAGTGAAATTTCTCTCTAATCAAAAGTTTAAGGTACTGGTTGAATGTAAAAGGTAGCTAACTAGTTAAGGGAGGACATTCTTATAGTAATCATTGTTTATACCAGAATGTTGAACATTGCTTAGCTGGGACTCAATAAACTGTCAAGTAATTATGAAGACATATTGTCACTTAATAAATTATAACAGAATACCTACATATCGTGGTTACTATGTAAACTGCCACCATCCCCAATCCCTACATGTAGTATATCAGAGGCCACACAAGCACAAGCACAAAAAAATGGGAAGGTTTTAAAACAAGCTCTCACTCTAATTTGATGAGACTGACCTTGAGCTCAGAGAAACCATTGACTTGAATAAGCAATACTTTAATAGCCAATTGACAGTGGTGTCATTTTAACATCTTTTCTAGAATCTATGTGGCATTTTAGTTAAGGTTCATAGGTTAGTACTAGGCTAACTGCCCTTGCGAGCCATTTTAAGCCTAGCCAATTATCCCCTGTGAGATTCAAACCCTATACCTTGTGTTTGTAAGGCAAACACCTTAACCATTAGTTGTCAGAATGACAGCTCATGACTAAGCATTCTGTTCACAGATATCTGTATTACTGAAGTGTTTCAAGTGACCATTTACTAGGCTACCTGTTACATAACTGAAAGTTAAAGTGCTCAAGGAGTGAGTATAATTTATGTGTGTACTAAAATTCATTGATGTGAACTGATCACAGAAGACCAATTTCAGCCACAGTCCAGGGTTACAAATTGCCAGTACAATTTAAGAGAAGGCTTATTATATAACTATGAAATATATAGTCGATGGTTGTCAGAAAGTTGTTTTATATACTGAATTAAAATTAAAAGCATAAGAATAGGTGCAAAATATACTTGAAAATCATGTTGTATAATCTCAAGATATGATGCTATCTTTGACACATCTAGCACAATTTACACTATGTATTACCAAAATGCTTTTGATACAGTTTAAACAAAGGTTTGCTGCCTGATAAAAATAATAATAAACATAAATACAACAGAAGAATTTTCAGTCTGGCTATGGTTGGCAGAAAAACCCCTTTAAATACTAACATTATTTATTTAACATGTGTTTACTGCAAAGTCTTACTTGGACAGACCCCATTTTCAGTAGAGGCCTGGGGAGAAACACTCCAGGCACATATATTTGTAATGTGGGAGGAAACCAGAGCAACAACAGGCTATCCACTGGATCACAGGGTGGATGTGCAGACTTGCACAGAGAGCACACCAGCCAAGAATCGATCCGGACAACTTTTTGTTGTGAGGTGACAATGTTAACCATTGTGCCACTGCATCGCCCAGCAAGCAATCAAATTATGTGAATGACTGTTGTTGCTCTGCTCCTTGATGTGGGTCTCACATATGTTGCCAAGTTTTCAACTATCCAATGTATTGTTTGAGCTACCAAATAATGTAGATTTGATAGAAATGTAAAATGTGAGCAGAAATGCTATAGGAAGGTATTTTCAGTGATGCATCTGTCTGTAATACATTAATCACATTTTTTTGCCTTTATCAGGATACATGTCTGCTGAATGTGTAGTCATTAGTGTTTTCTGCATCTAAGCCTGCTAATACGATAGCATATGTGTTATGTTTGTGCCTGTTTGCTTATTTAACAAATGCCAAAGCCCAGAGAAGGGAAGGAAAAGAAAAGGACAAATAAACAGGAAAAGGGAAAAATAAGTACAGAGACAGATCTCACATCAAATGCTAGCTGGACATGTTTGGCTTACCTTTAATCATCTGTACTGTTTATTGTTGCCTGTATGACTTGAATTTGTTGGAAGATGACACTTGAAAAAACATTTTCCAGTCATGATGTCCTCCATTTTAATATGTGTGAATTTTCCCAATAGAGTGAATCATCTGTCCCTGCAGTCCCCTTTGTGATGTTTACAATTATTCCTTACAAAGGATGCCATGTATAGCATATCACTATATATAGTCATGAATTGTTAAAGACATCGCAGATTTTATAATCAAAATATTTAACTTTCATTATGTGTTTAATAATATTTTTAGTGAAATAAAAGAATAATAGATTTGATCACCATGGGATACTTACTCACACTTTATTTTAAGGTGCATTTATACAATGGTCCTACAAAACACAGGAGGCAAGTGGTCTCTACTTTTTGACAAATCCTTGTGAAATATGCAAGTAAATTATAAGGATTGCAATGTGTTTTCTGTATCCAACACTAAAAATATTGATACTGTGTCTTGCTTCTCACAATTTCTCCAGTCTTATTGTCCAGTAGCTATGAATGCAAACAACAATTAAACACACAAATGGGAGGAATTCTCTTCTACTGCATGCTGGTATTACTTACATTTTATTTTTATTTTTTTTTGTGTGTGAGAAGCTAGACCTTCTTAAACTTTAAAATGAGTGAATAAATAAACATCCATGGCAACTTTTTTTATTACAGTGGAGGAACTTGGTATAATAAAATTAGCAGTAGCAATATCTGCTCAAAACAGTGTGACTATTGTCATGTTTTTATTGACAGTTATTAGTAACAAAATATTTAATGCTATTAAATGAGTTGATGTGGCACCATTTTGTTTGTTCCTTTGTTTAAGTAAACTGCATTTCAATGACCATTTTTCATCCAAGAGTAACAGATCATGAATGTAAAATAATAAAGCTTTGCCCCCCCCCCAAAAAAAAGTGGTGACAGTATAGCAATTAAAATGCGGATGTTTTAACAGACTTTTTCAGAGCAGCAAGTACCTGGTGATGATCTTAGTTCTACAATATAGCTGAAAAAAGTGGCATTTCAAATGTAAGCCAGCTACATTGGTGTAAGGGAATAAAGCCCTGGCCATATGGTAGTCAACCCGAGTTTAACAACTTGGGCACCTGTTATAGCTAGCATGAGGGATGAGAGGTTGATGAGACCTGACCTGCACATCATTCTTCAAAGGTAGCAGAAGTCATTATATGTCTGTCCATATCTTTATGGTAAAACCCGTGGCAAAGATGGGAGACCAAATGGAGGTGTATACATAGGGGGCAGGACCATTTGATTTATACATGAGCAGTGTCTATGTGTATTTTGTGATTCATTGTATACCAGCACATTGGATGCTTTGAGGATGCACATTGTCTGCTCTGTTTTAGAGAGAAAATCCAATATCTAGCAAATGGATGAAGGCTGTTACCTCAGGAGGCTGAAATGGACATAGATCCACTTATTCCCCAGGGATGTGGGACCTAAATGGTAGCTTGGGGTTTCCAGGCTTTATGGTTACATGGACTAGCAGAAAATATAATTTTAAAACTTGAGATAATTATGATACTTTCACTTGTAACAAAAGACCACAGTTTTAAAACAGTCTAAACAAATTAGCTCAGGTGCATGTAAAAGATCACACAAGTCTTTAAAAAGGACTTTCCCATATGTCTTTGTAAATTTCTCCCTAGTAAGTATGATTACCTTCTTAGGTCTTCCCTAATAAGAGGGCCTGAAGTAACCTGATCAATAAATCATAAAATATATAAATATAAAAACATACTGGTGCACAGTCAGTAAAATAAATAAATCATTTTTTGCAAATGATAGTACATAAAACCAGTTATAATCATGCCTGGAGATAAGTCAGTGTATGCACTTGGATATTTTAAGATCCATTTGAAACTGGTCAGTGTGGCACTCTGTCTCAGCCTTTGGGAGGAATTCTCTGATGCAAGAAATAATGATCACCAAATCTATACAATCACACTCTGGCAATCTGGAAGAGGAGCCATGATGACTGACAGGGCTGCATAGGAGCAGGAGCTCCTTCAGATGGAGACCCCAGGATATGCAGGGTTATGTACAGTATCAGTAGAGTTTTAAAGGATATGTGGATGAAATGTGTAGCCTGTTCAGGTTTTGAAGAACAGTAGTGATACAAAGGTAACTAAGATCATGTGCGGGTAACCAGGAGACAGAATTCTGCACCATCACCAGTCTTGTCAGATATTGTTCAGTTGCAGAAAGCCCTGGACAGAGCACGTTATAGTACTCAAACAAAGAAGAGACCAGGGCTTACTGAATCATACAAAAAATCTGGGGTGTGGGGGTGTTTGATGCAGGCAAGGTTTCTTTATTGATGATGTGACAACAATTGACACCTGGGTCCTTGGTGTCAGTAGGTCCATCAAAATGACAACAATTTTTTCACCTTATTCTCAGACTCTAGCATATCACCACTAAAAATGATGGTGAGTTTTAAAGATAAACAGTTTGAATTGTTTACAGCAGTGTGAGTTAGGGTTTTGGTGGTTTTGAGTCTGAAATGACTACAGGTTGCCTAGTTAATAATTCAGTTTTGGATGGAAGGAATTCTGGAGAAAAGGTGAATCTAAGCACTATCTGCATAGCAGTCATCTTGAAAACCTCTCCAGTAATGACCCCTTCTACCTGATGCACATCCATGGGGAACAGCAGAGTGCCAATAATGGCCTCCTCTGGCATACTAGAAGTAATGGACTGGCAGATTAAGGTTAGAATGGCAGACATCCATGACATATGTCCAGAGAGGTGGAAAGACAACAATTACAGAGCACTACTTGTAGCCCCAAAGTTGGTCCACAGGCGGCACTACATATTTTCTTTTCGGCAGTCTAGATTAACATGCCAACTTCACTATTATATATAAAATTATATAATGCTGTCCATGCACAAGAAGTCCTTTGTGTACATATTAACAGAGAAAAAGAGAGAGACAGATGATGGTAATTGGCAGAAGACCAACATATCCAATGTAAACCATGAAGTGTGGTTTTATTACTGCTTAAGGTGTGTTCTTTTAGAGGCATGAAAGCATGATAGAAGGTTTGTGATATAGTGTGTAGCCACCTTATGGTAAGTTTAGGAATACGTATAATGCATGGAAGGGATAATAATTAATGGGGAGATATAAAGTTAGAATTTAAACAAAGAGATAAGTTTGGTGGGGGAGGAAGGGGTGCACTGCATCCATGACTGTTGACAAATAGAAATTGATTGATTTATGCATTTGTTAAACTATAAAAATAATGGTTACATTTGGGTAGACCTGTGATGGTTTGAAGTCACAGAAATTTAGCATTAGTGCATATGATGCACAAGTACCAAATAACCCAAGTATGTACAATCCTTGGACTTTCAGGGGGTTCTCAGTGGGTGTGGGAGTGCAACAGGGCTCATACTGGTGATGAACTATATTATCAAGCAGATCAATAGACACAGATCAAAAAAACTACAGTATGCACTCAGTGTAGCTTTGCTCTCTGACAGGAAGTTCAGCAAATGACAAGGAACTAGATTGCAAAACTGAAGGTAGACTGGATGAAGCTGGTAGTTACAATGGCAGCAAATGGGGGAAATCAGAAGTAGATGAACATTGAGATAGTAGGTAAAATCACACACTACACTACACTACAGTGTCACAGGTATTTGGAAGGGGATGATGGGAGAGGTCAAAGATAGAATTAGAGGTACAGTGATAGAATCATTCTAAAGAAGATGAATAGGTATACAAACCAGTGCTTTGAACAGTGCATTTCTATGGCATAGAAACCTGAGCAGAGAAGGCAGAGCAATTAAGGAAGTTTAAGATGAAAATAGAAGTGACTGAGGCAGGAGGTAGGATATACCTTATGGGACAGATGAAATTAAGATGGCAGAGTATAGCAGCTCCAGTGGCATAGAAGGATGAAATCTTGACTATGGTCCTGGCAACCAGGGTTTGATTAGTGGATCTGGAGACTAATGGAAGCAGCAAGGACAAATGGGCATTACCTTTTCAGGGTGGGTGGGGAGACTTGTTGGTATCTTCTATGTTGATGCCTAGTGGAGACTGGAGAAGGCTTATATGTAGGCATGCCTAAAGACAGGTACAGGGTGGAGACAAGGCTGAGCTGTTCTGGCAGTAGAATGATTTGGTACCCTTCTTGATTGCAAGACCCCCCACAGGTTTAACACTAAGTCAGCAAAAGTGAGAGGAAAAATGGGTATGTCATATTTAACCCCCACAGTGGATGCAAAGACATGCAGAGCCCCCAGGATGCCTAGTCAACAACTGGCCCCAGCAACACTAGATTAAGTCTTGGAGGGGGGTGGTAAGGAAGAATATTGGTTGACCTAACATGGGTAGGTACTACGGTGCTGGGCTACTACCATGAAGGATGATGGAGGGACCAGAAAAAAATAATGTTGTTAAAGTAGAAGATAAAGTTGCCACAATTGCAGCAAATGTCAAAGAGAAAATATTTTAGTGACTGTCACATATGCAGGAAAGTAGAAAATAATTTGCAGATGATTTGGGAGAGATGTTTGGAAAGTGAGAGGAAATGAGCATGTCTAAGCAATGGATGGATGGATTGTGTAACAGGAGACATGATGGTCAGGCATGGGAGTCAAGGGAGGCGTGAGACTGGCACTGAACACTGTTTAGAAAAACGGGTTTGAGGATAATAATGTTTAATGGCTAGCTACAGTTAGGCTAAATCCCACATACAGATGGGGTCCAGAGTTAAAAGCCCAGTGAAAAATCATGCAATATTTAATATATAGAAGCGATAATTTCTGCTTCATATACAATAGCGTAATGCTCGATATTGCTCATGACATTACCATAGAAAAAGAACAGCAAGGAATTTTAATATATGCCTTTCATACAATATGCAGAATATACTCAATGTTCGGGTAGGAATGAATGAATGATTGACTGACAGTTGTGCAGAGCTGATATAGAAAACCAAAGTATTATATATATTATATATAATATTCACAACACTTGCCGTATTATACTTTTGAATTCCAGTTACTTTCTTCCTTTACACTGTTGAACCTGTGGTGACTACATCAAATCTGGATCCTGATACTTCAGGAGCTATGCCATAATGCCCAAATCCTGAATGTTTTTTTCTCATTTTGCTGAGTAAGTAAGTTTAACAGGAAGAGCCTTGCTGTGTATTATCTTTAAGTCAAATACTTGCCTGTCATGTGCTGGAAAGTAGCTGTGATATCCCCACCAAAGGAGTAATCCTTCCACTTTAAGGACTATTAGTAAGTTGGCCATGGTCCTTTCTCTTGACCCAAATATTACACTCTATATGCCAACTACTTAGTCTCCACAGCTTCCTGATTTATGTATTCAATAAATGAAAGAAAATTTGTTTTATTTTGTGCCTCGTTAATTGCTTTGCACTGACTATAAAGAAATTGCTCTCTGTAATAATTGACCTGAGGGTGGGAAGCCTGCTATGCTCCACTACCTCAAATTCCCACCCAACTGCACTTCCTGTACCATTATACTTCCCAGTACACATTTCACCTGTGATGCTCATTACTTATCCCTTCTCATGCTACCTTACTATTGTCATACAACCACTCATGTTTATATTTCCCAACCTCCACTTAACATTTAGCATCATTCCCATAAACCTCCTTCCCATCCTGCTTTGCATTATATCCATTCATACTCAGACCCTTCCTCAACAGTACCTATTCTACTATCCCCAAGTAAACCCTAATTACTTTCTAGCTTAACTACATCATTATCCTTTCAAACTCCTCTATTTCTCAAATTTCAGAAACATGAGATTATACCTCTTCCTTCATAGTAAATAATTGCTACCTACTTTCTACCTCCTTTCAGACTCCACCACCACTACGTGTTCTACAGCCCTACAAATTGCTGTAGATCTTTCCCACTACCAGCCATCAATAAAACACAGATCCTTTACATAATCATGCTGCTTCCTTAGCTTATCCTCCACTGAGACATCTCTTGTACTACCATTATTCAATAATAGCCTCTCTAAACTCTCCACATATTGCACCAAACCGATTTAATGATGCCCCTTAGCTTTACCCCAAATATAGACTGATCATCACCATGTCATCCCATATCAACATATACTGATCTCCAAAAAACAAGTATCAATAATACTCCAATATACTAAAATCCTGCTAGAAGGAGATATTCATCCTAATCTTGGCCCTATCTATCACAGCCAACATCAAGAAATTCTCTTCCACACCCTAATCTAACACTACAATGATCAAACCCCAAACCCAGCAATCTAAATTGTGTTGACATAAATATTAGAAGCATGAGTAATAAAACTGCTGAGCTACGTGTTTTGATAACCCAACACAAGCCTAATATTCTCACTATAACTGAAACTTGGCACAAACCTACCATACATTACTCTGAAATTACAGCTCCAGTTACAGCATCATCCATAATGATTGCATAAAGAGGAAAGGTGCTGGTATTGCTTTAATAATTCCCAACAACCATGTTACCCTACAACAAACTAATACCAAAATTCAATTCAGCAGAGCTTATTACCCTCCTGAAAATAAACAAATATCTATTATTTTTCTTTACACCCTTCCTAGGAAGGAGAATACAGCTATACTGGAAAATATCCTAAATGTATATCCATAACAGTTTCATAAGAAAAAAATAATACTAGGTGACATCAATATCAATTCATTGGGCAAAGCTCAACTACATCTAGCATGAACTTAGATGGTTTCTACTACATCTAGGATGAACTTATATGCCATCACACAGCTAATTAATAGTCCCTCACATTACAGAAAGACAATAAATGTCTTATTGAACTGGATCCTAGTATCAGACTCTAGCAAATTCATTGCCAGTGATACAATATCAAACTTAAAGTCTCCCAGTCTATATAACCAGACAGTTCAGCATAACATGCAGCCCGACCAAGTTAAGCACAAATATTCATTACTTCCCTATCATCTATTAACTTGGACATCCTAAAAACTCTCCCTTTAAATGATGCTCTAAATGAACTTAATACAACTTTCCTGAATATCCTAAATAACCTTGCACTTCCAAGAAGAAAGAGACTAATGTAGGATAGAGAAAATAATTGCTAAAAGAATGGCAAAAATATAAAACATCACAAGATCTTAAAAACTTCAGTATGTTCCACAACCGTACTAAAAAGAAAACAAAAAAACTATACTATAATAACTTTCAGAACAATAGTAAACATGACTGTAAAAAATCCAAGTGAGTACCTAAAAATAGCAGCCAATAAGATTCCCTATCCTGTCTCAGTCCTTATAGATACATCAGTCCAAGAATCCCATATTCCATCTCTCTGGGGTAAAAAAAAAAAAACACAGTATCCCTCTGCACAAAGTAGGAAATTTAACAGGCATTACTAACTTTAGACCTATAGCAATTGTATCCCTCCTCTCCAAAATGCTTAAAAAAGTATTCAAAAAGAATAACTCTATCACAAATACAGCACAACACAACTTCCATCCCTCCCGTTGTACTAACACTGTACTTTTAACCTGTGTAAATACTGTGAATAAAGCTAGAAATAATGACAATCTACTTTCCTTATTTCTAGACTTGTCTAAAGCCTTCAACAAAGTTTGTCACAGGAAATTTCTACTTTAGATGTCCTCACTAGGTTTACCTCGGCCAACTCTTCTACGGTTTAAAAGCTACCTGCCCAATAGGCATCAGTCAATAAGAGTACTTCGCCCTCTCTTCATACCTCCCAATCACCGCCAGTGTTCTGCACTACACAATTTTTGTTCTCCCTCCTCCTTGACATTCTAACAGACACCCCCAAACACATCCACACAACAGTCCCCCCAATACAATAGGTAGATGACTCTTACTCATATTCACATCTGACAGCCTGGCACATTTCCAAAAAAATGACTTGGGTAAGCTTTAAAAGCCATTGAAGCATGACTTTGTAAGTCACAACACATGCTCAATCCAAAAATTCTGCTCTCATAAAAACCTAAATTTAAAATACTCTCTCTTAATAATACAGCCAGTGAAGTTACTTTTTATTGATAATTACTGGTGACAACAATCATAAATTTGACCTTCTTTTGCAAAATTGCATAAAACAACTCAAATTTTCTCAGTAACAGAACTAAATCTACACTTGCCACTACTTACCTCCTGCCTTCACTAACTTATGGTGCTCCCATCATTAATAACCTCCAGGCATTACAAAAATCAAAACTTGAACAATGCTATAATAAAATGGCTAAATCTGCAGTATATTCTACCATAAGAACATACCACTGTACAGCACTAAAACGCATAAATTCATTAGAATTACCCCATCATCTAACATATACACAGTGTTTACCCACCTATAAAATTATCCAGCATCTATTTGCGTGTCTGAGACTAAATATTTTCCTACACAACTATGTTCCCAGTTGGTCATTATGATCCAGTTACCAAAAACTCCTCTCTGGCCACAAGCCTATCAAATCTGCTACGCATGATCTGTACTCATACCATGTTGCTAAGACCTGGAATATAGGTCTTATCTGTTTCCATCAGGTCAATGCCCTTCTGTCAGTCCTTTAAACCCATTCTGAAAGACTTTCTAGCCAAAATCTGGCTCTGTTCTTGCTAAACCCCAGGATAAAGTATATCCCCGAAATATGCAAAAGTACCTGTTTATACCTTAAAGCACCTTGATCTCCCTTCTTCATTCATATCCATAGTACAATAAATTTCTCTCTCACCTGCTTCTCATTCTAAATATGCTATGACCCTGTTTTTTGCACTTCATATTCCAATCCCTGTTTGTATGATAATAATTTACCTTTAAAATGGCTAAAATTTCTCTAAATATTAAATCACTGTCATACAATTTGTACTATTTTAGACCAGTGATCTCACAATATATTTAATCTGGTATAACTGTTTAAACTGAGGATGTTTTTGTATTATTTTTGAAGATTTGTTCTTAAAATTTTTTTGTAATACTTTGAAGCTTTTCTCCTTAGGCCTCCACTGAAAATAGGCACTACCCAGTCAGACTTCCTGTAAGCAAATGTCAATAAATAAATAAATTAAATTAATTACAAGAAGAATTGTATTGCCACTCACATTTTAGGTTTTAGTGAATGAGGATATCAAACATTATAGATAGGAAGGTAGGCAGACCTGGAGAGGGTATGTATTTTAGTAGTAGTGCAGTGAGAGTAGGCAGATGTGAGGAGGGTATGTATTGTAGTACTAGTGCACTGACCATAGGCAGACCTGGGAAGGGTATGTGTTGTAGTAGTAGTGGTGCACTGAGAGTAGGCAGACCTGGAGAGGGTATGTATTGTAGTAGTAGTGCACTGAGAGTAGGCAGACATGGAGAGGGTATGTATTTTAGTAGTGGTGCACTGGATCACTGAACAGACGGAGCAATTGTAGTTAGGTAGTATCAATTGCCAAAGTGATTAGTTAATGGTAACAGATGACCACTAAATCTACTGAATAATTAGTCTTAACATGGTACCTTGAACTTTATTAAAGGACTGAAAGTGTGCCAAAGCAGGGAGTATCATTAACAATGGGATGAGTAAAAGCACAAGTTAGATTTTGATCCTGATATACTTACTGAAGAAGAATGAACAGCATACTTGTATTTCAGCTTTTCTTAAAAACAAATATATCAAGAAACATTTAATTCAATATTAAATCACCATGATACCTGCTACAAACAAAAGAATGAAAAAGGAAAATCACGTCCCTGGATGACAACAAATATAAAGAGATTTAACTGAGAGGCATGCACAGAAATGAATGAAATTAACTCTTAACCTTATAGGATCACAGTCTCACACACTCATTTAGAAAATGTCACTGACCAGAAGAATATCCTTTTGGTCAAAGGAATTCTGAATGATTATTAACTAAACTGGCAATGGGGATTCAAATAATTAAAAACTTTCAGATATATTAGGATTTAACTGAAAATGTTTCTTGGGGTGGAGGGGCACCTTCAGATCCATATAACTTGGAGATTTTGTACCCCAGACTGGAGGCAGTATGGATTTTTTTTTTTTTTTGCAGTCATGGCCCACTCTCCCACCATGTTTTCTCTACTAGGTTAGTACCACCTAGTAGAGAGATTTAGTAATAGTATTCTTATATATAGCTGAAGATTTTGCAAAATGTACATTTGTCTTTCTAGATACCTCGGCACTGCATCAGTGTCCTGCTGCCAGTTAAGGTGAGATTATGTTCAATGTCAACTCCTGCATAAACAAACTTTTACTTGCATGTGTTATGAGAACCCTGGTAGCATATCTTTCTGAGTTTAGCATTAATCTTCATCGTGCTCAATTTGTATTCTAGAGTCACCAACAATCAGCAGTGGAAAGCATAATATAGGAATGCCAGAGGCCAAATAAGGGGCACCAATATATCTATGATCCCAAAATATCTACTCAGAAGTGCAAATCCAACACTGGCAACAAATTCCTTCTTTGTATCCCTCTCAGGGTTTTGAGGCGATCTCTGCTTAACATACAAGGCCATGTCAAACCCAGAGCGGTTGGACATGCTACACTTAAAGAAATCCCAATCATTCAAAGCTACACGTTCCAGGGATCTAAACCTTGTCATCACAATAAACAAAACATGCTGGAGGGATAGGTTCCTGACCCAGAGACTCCCCAGACTCTGGAATAGATTGCCCATACATGTCAAGCAGAGTGCCTCTTTGGACCTCTTCAAGAGGAACCTTGACGATTGGATGGGAGAAAGGAAATTCACCCCGGGGATCACGTCAGTCGCCCTGCTAGACAGGGGTCCAGGAAAGTAAATAGTGTGGGAAGAAATATCCAGGGAATTGTTATGGCTAGGCTTGTATAGGCCCTAGTGCTGATAGCCTAGTACCAACCTATGAACCTATGATTAAAGGAAAGATTACTAATCTTTGATTAGTTAGCCAGGTTCTCTGGGTCATTTATTCCTGAAGGCTAAGTTTGAATCCCTTTCTATTATTCACACTCAGAACAGTAGTGGTAGTGTTGGGCTAGTAACCTGTGACTGATAAATACTGGAATTTAAATGTTGCTTTATGAGGCATTATTTTTTGAAAGGCTCTATATTTAGAATCAGTAAAGTAGCCTGATGACAACATGCAGATGATTATAATGCAAATGTGAAAAAGAAAATGTGAGATGTCACTAAAAGGCAAAAAGCAAAAGGTCACACAGAAAACAAATGTATTAATTATTTATTGTCTGGTCCCTGCCCTTAAACCAGTTTGACAGAAATTACTCTACAAGAAGGACACCTCTCTGTGAGAGTCTTATAGCTATTTTTTTTTTCCATTCAAATCCGCACACAAGTTAAGTGTTCCACATGGAGCACCATTTAAAGAATAGATATATTTATTTACCTTTGCTTGCCAGAACGTCCAACTGAAATAAAAAACCTTTTTCAGCAGCGGTCCAAGGATAAACGCTCCACATTTAGCACCATTTTTGACATAAACATAAAATATAGTTACATGATATCAGTAGAAATACAAAGAACAGGTAGGTAAACATACATGAGAGAAAAAGTTTTACAATAGCTTACATAAACATCATTTAGAAAGAGAGCATGTACACCAGTATATATACTGGTGAATGTTCATTAGAAATAGGCACAGGATTGTATTGAAATAAGATATTTAGTACCTGCAAATTTTAGCAATTAAAAAGCCAACAAGCAAGTAAGTAAAAAAAACGTTGTGAGTCTTTAACAGACTTATATTGTGCATTGTCTGGGTCCACCTGGCTCTGTGAATGTTATATATGATATAAATACTGGTTTACTATAGCCCTTGATGTATTTGCCATTCATGAAATATGCATCAGCATAGGGAGAGACAATTTGCAGTCAGGATGAGGGACTTCTAGATCCATAAGATGACAGCAGTAGCAATAAAAACAGAGCTAAGATTGCCATACCTAACGGAAAAAATAAAGTAAGAGGAAAAGTGAATCTAAGGAATATGAATGAGGATAGACAGTATATTTGATGACTTATACTTGGTTGGAACACTTTCAGGTGAAATTTAATTAAAATGGCACTCAATAAGATCACAAACCTCATCTTTATTAAGGTTTCTTTCTTTCTTGATCTAACTAAGTTAGATGCCCTCAAGTTGACAGCAACTCATGGTGACTCTATGGATGGATCCCATAGAGTTCTTGTGGCATATTACAGAAGTAGATTGTCAGGCCTTTCTGCAACACAGACATTACTGTTACCCAGTTGTGCCCCCGACAGTTTTTGAACCCTGGTCTACCAGTTAGTAATTCTGTTCCCTCACCTCTATGCCTTTGGTCATGGCATATACCTTGATCTACACTGGCCTTCAAATTCCCAAGTACATCAAAAAACTCTGTTACAAATAAAGGTACAATAATCATCTGAAGGGTATATCTAGATTTTGTTAAGGCATTGTTATGCAAGCAGCTTTTGTAATGCTTCTGTTGGTGCTGGCTTTTTGACAGCACATTCACCTTTTGAGTCAAAGGTATATATCATTTTTAACCCCCCACAGACATGTTTTTGTTCATAGGTAAGTACTTGGCAATCAGTTAACAGACCATTACAATCCTAGCTAATGATTCATATTCAAAAATCTCCATGTAGCCGCAAGGAGGGCAACACAATATAAACCAGGGAAGAATTTGAGACTACCAATCTGATTATCTACGTTTACCTTAAAGGTGGCTAGAATGCTACTCTGACATGTAGTGGAAGTCTATTCCAATGGTGGAGGATACACAGGGCTATGAATCCATCATACCAACTAACTTTTCCTTATGCATCAATGTGAATTTAGTTCCTTTAACCACGTTATGAACCCAGGTTTGATGTCTGGGTTAATCTCAGGCTAAAAGAAAAGCAATCCTGATGTCAAAGGTAATGTCAAGCTCATTGAGGTAGTATGCATATTTTCCTTTTTCTCTCATGTTTATCTGCAGTTTGTATATTTTTTTGATATATATATATATATATATATATATATATATATATATACATTGTAAAATGGAATATCATTTTTTTCTGGATGTGAAAGCACAGAGAAACACTGAGAAATACGTTCAAACTCCAAAACATGCTGGCACCTCATATTAGTATAGAAAACAGGGAAGAAAGTCCAAACCTCAAAATGCACTCATTCGAGGCACTCCTTAAAATGGAGAACATCGACATCTGTGCAGTGACAGAGACCTGGTTCAAGGATCCAGAGAGCACCCCTGCATTACCAGGCTATAATTCATACCACACCTTTCGGCCACCTAACCTGGAAAGAAACAATAAAGGTGGAGGCATGTCCAAATTTATTAAGGATATCTACACCTCCAAGCTAGTTGCTCAACATAGTGCATCGAAATTATTCATGTGCAACTAACACTTGGCAAGACTGCAATCCAGGTTGTAGCTTGTTACAGATCCCTCACCATGCCCCAGGATTCCACTCTTCATTTCTTAAGATACTGGAAAATATTAAGGTACAACCCAATACTTTAATTATGGGTGATTTCAATTACCCCATCATCAACTGGGAAAACTACTCATGTACCAACTCATTCGCTCAATGTTTTTTGGAATTCATAAATTCCAATGCCTTGGATCAGCTTGTCCACACCCCCACCAGGGGCAGTAATATCCTGGGCCTAGACATTACCAATATGGGTAACCAGTGTTCCATGCCAAAGGTCAACTCCTCGCTGGTCAGATCCGACCACAAGCTAATCATCCTGGACATCCATATCCCACCCCCACCCCCCATTAAGGAAACCATAGTCAAAAACTACTCCAAAGCCAACTTCATGCTTCTTAAGACAGAAGTGGCAAACTTCATGACAACCATGCAGGCGGAAAATAGAGGTATGACTGCTGAATCTTAAACAAATGCACTGTATAAGCACATAAATGAGTGCATGGATCATGCCATCCCCAACAGAACCAAAAAAAGGAAGCCAATCTGGTGGTCCCCTGCCATATACAAACTCTACAACAGAAGGAAAGAGCTGCTGCAAAAAAGAGTAAAATCCCAAGATTGAAGGAACTCCCTGGTCAGCCTCAGTAAGAAGCTGAGATCCCTCATAAAATCCTCCAAAGCCAGTTATGAAAATAAAATTGCCACTGATTCCAAACACATCCACAAAGCATTCTACAGCTATGTCAAGAATCTCAATGGCAACACTCAGTTCTGCTCTGAGCTACAGTACAATTGCACTAAATATAGAGAACCAACCGATATTTGCAAACATCCTGGCAGATAGGTTCAGTGCTAACTTAACCCCCCTCTCACCCTCCAAAGGGCCCTTCTTAATACCGAAAGAATGCAAAACCTCTATAGTCATGGATGAACAAGTAAAGACCGCACTCTCCAAAGCCAAGAACACAGCATCCATGAACTACAGAACAAACTGGCACCCCACCTAAGTACTATGTTCAATCATAGCCTCACCTCAGGCTATGTGCCTACTGAATGGCACACAGTGATGGTTATCCCACTCCACAAAGACAGTGCCACCATGGACCCTGGAAACTACTGCCCCATTAGCCTGATGAGCCTGGTCTGCAAGGCCATGGAACGTATAATCTTGGAGCTTATAAAAAAGACATAGGTAACCTCCAAACCCTGGACCCCACTCAGTCTGGGTTTGTAAAAGATAGATCATGTCTACTAAACCTGATTGACTTCTTTGAAGAAGTCACTAGAGCAGTAGACAAGGGCAAGGTAGTGCACACAGCCTATCTTGATCTCACCAAGGCTTTTGACACCATCCCCCACTCTGGAATTATAGATAAACTCACTAAACTGGGTATTAATCCCTATGTGACAAGATGGATGGCCAAATGGCTCACTGATAGAACCCACACAGTAAAAGTAGCCAACCTCATGTCCAACTTCAGACTAGTGATGATTGGAGTACCACAGGGTTCAGTCCTGGGTCCTCCCCTGTTCGGCATCTACTTCTCTGAAGTGCAGGCCAACACAGAACATCTTTGGCTAACAAAGTTCACTGATGGTTGCAAACTGGAAGCCATAGTAGAATCACCTAATGTTGTAGACATTCTACAAAAGGCCCTCACAAAGACAGATGCTTGGTGTCAAAGTCATGACCTCAAGCTCAATGCTAAGAAGTGCATTGTCATCCCCTTTGGGAAAAAACCTGGTACCCATGAACTACCACATAGGCGGTAGCTCACTAAACAGTGAAAGTGTGATAACAGACCTTGGGAAACAGGTGGACAGTAGTCTCTCATTTGATTACCACATCGCCACAGTAGTCAGGAAATCCTTCTGTGTGGCACACCTCATCACAAAATCTAGAAAAAAGGAGGTCATTGTTCCTCTCTACTCATCCCTCATCAGACTCATTATAGAGTACAATGCCTCATTTGGCATGTATCTCACTCGACACCTACAACAATTGGTAAGGTCACAGAAATACCTCACTAAGAGGATTATCGGCCTCAAACAGATGCCATACGCAGACTGTCTCAAAGAACTCCAGCTCTACTCCATCGCATATCGCCTACTCAGAGGGGATCTCTGCCTAACATACAAAGCTATGTCAAACCCAGAGCTGTTGGACATGCTACACTTAAAGAAATCCCAATCTCTCTGAACCACACGCTCCAGGGACCAAAACCTTGTCACCACAATAAACAGAACTTGCTGGAGGAATAGATTCCTCTCCCAGAGACTTCCCAAATTCTGGAACAAACTACCCATTCATGTCAAACAAAGCTCCTCATTGGCCCTCTTTAAGAAAAATCTTGACGACTGGATGGGAAATGGAAAATTCATCCCGGGGTTCACTTCTGTGGCACTGCTTGACAGGGGCACAATAAAGTAATTTTCTTGGGTGTCGAAAGCCAGGGAACCTTTTTGGCTAGGCTTATATAGGCCCCAGGGCTGATAGCTTAGTACCTACCTATGAACCTATTAACCTATGAACCTATGAAAGACCAGTAGAATAGAATACCTAGACACAAACAGGATTCAGGATTCCTGGAAAGCAGATCATGGTATGTCTTCACAAACCTTGGTGGTTGTTAACTGGTTTTATGCTGTATTTTCCAAGCAACAAGGCAATCAACCATGGGGGAATAATATGCAGTGTAACTGTATGCTATAGCAGCTGATGTGACAGTTGTTGGTTGAACCTTCTGTGAGCAGTAATTTTGTAGTCAGTCTAGACATCAATGTTTATTGGCTTTTTATTTTTTTATTTTATTTTTTTAAATTTGACTGCGGTGGTGGTGCTGCGGTAGCATTGTCGCCTCACAGTAAGACATTGTCCTGTTCGATTCTCAGCTAAAGCGTCTTCTGTGTGGAGACATGCATGAATGGGCGTACCTTCATTGAAGGTTGCGCGTCAGAGCTGGCAACTCGGCATGTAAAAATCTACTGCCAATCATTAGCGGACCGGAGTTCCGCTGTGGAGACCCCTAACCTGGAAAAGCCGAAAGACACAACAACATTTTACTTTTTTTAATTTCATTGTGTGTCAGCCTCTGTTTAACTTTGTATTGGCACTATTTTCTTTATTTTTTATACAAGTTAATTTATTTAACTTTAAGCACTTTTAGCTGGTATTTGTAAAAGCATTGAAGCACTGCTATTCATCTAAAATGTAGTTATTATTTACATTGTTGGGTAAAGTGTGTAGCACATATTTTCCATGAGACTTCTTAGAACTTTTACTAGTGAAAATGATATAAATTAGTGTATTTCATATTTGCATTGATTCCAGATCAACCAGTAACTGGAAGTCTCTGATTTAAGTGGTTGCAGTACTACAAGGCCAGGAAGAAAACGATGGTGGACTGAGGAATTGTAGTTTCAATGGTAGGTATGTGAGATTAACTATGCTAAGCTCCTTTCACAGTCTACTGCAAGTAGTACTACAAGTACTACAGTGCTACAAGCTATTCACTTATAGAGAATGGTGAAGGATTCATCTGTGTAAGTGGCCTGCATGTAGTTCAATCTGGGTGGGGTTGGCGGAAGCCCATACCCATGACAGCAACATATATTCCCTTTATACACTGAGAGACAGGTTATACTTCATAAATGAGTCACTGAAAGACGTGTGCATTTTCTTGCTATTACTATATTTAGGGGCAGTGATCCAGCATCACCTCCAGATCTGGTGGCAATTGCAGAAGTCAAACTCCCCTGCTGCCAAACAGCATGACAGCTATGTCCATTGGTGAGAATACTAGAAATATAATAATCCATTCAAAAACAGCTTTGTTACCAAGACTGAGTGTGTGTATCCCTCACAACTACAAGTTAACTTTTACAGAGGTTTGGTTGTGCATTTTCTCATTTTAGTCAGCTTAGTTTAGCAACAGGCATAGTTATGGGGATATGGAAATATAGTAGGGGAAAAAATCAAATTCAAGTCAACAAGAACTATATATTTAATTAACAGCAGTGCACAGTTAAAAAAACAAAGAAATATATATATATATATGGGTCTACTTTATTTGCCCGAACTTTCATTTGACCGACAGTACATTTGACCGACGAGCATTATTGGCAAGAAAATGGGATATGCCCCCTTCCCCACTGCAGTGCAACCCTGGAGTTAGAATATATAGTTAGGGGGGATGTGGGGGCACAGCCCCCCACAATGGGGGGTGGGGGCAAAGCCCCCCACTTAACTTCATTTTATAATGTTTAGTTTTGCTTTAATATTCTTTAGTAACAGAAAAGTAAGTGGGGGGCTTCACCCCCTACACCCCCCATTGTGGGGGGGGGCTGTGCCCCCTACACACCCCCCTAACAATATATTTTAACTCCAGGGTCGCACTGTAGTGGGGAAGGGGGCATATCCCATTTTCTTGCCAATAATGCTTGTCGGTCAAATGAACTGTCGGTCAAATGAAGTGCCGGTCAAATGAAATTTCGGTCAAATGGGGTCAGGCAAATGGGTGTCGGGCAAATGAAAGTTTGGGCAAATAAAGTAGACCCATATATATATATATATATATATATATATACATATATATATATATATATATATATATATATATATATATATATATGGGTGTACTTCACATGGTCGACATTTCAGAATATTGAAGACTCCCCACACCCTCCTGAACTTAAATATAAACTCCAAGATCGCACTATAGTGCAGAAGATGGAAATCTTTCTATTTCGCACTGTATGGAGATGCCAGTTTCGCATGGTTGACATTTCGAATGTTGATCATATGGTTTCGGCCATACGGTCTTTGACATTCTGCACATATATCTATATCTATCTAGCTACTTATATATATATATATATATATATATATATATATATATAGATAGATAGACATCGATATAAATAAATCCTTAAAATTAGTTTTAATCATAGACAGTTATAAGCTAGTATATACAATTTTTCTTTAGAGAGCTCTTAAAAAGGCCAGCATGAGGACTCTCTTTCTCACACATGGAATATGTTCCTCCTAAAAACATATAATGGCTGTTAAAAATGAGCAGCAATTGTCTTTAAGAACCTCCCCAACAGACTGAAGACGAGAAGCTCAGTGGTTAGAATAGGCTGTAAAGGACTAGGAACTCATTCATATTAGTTAACACTAAGCTGATGGCATAGACAGATAAAGCTTTGACTATGATGCCAGTGACTTGAGTTTAGTTAATAACTCATGGGCGTGATGTCACAGCTAGGAGGATGGGTGTACTCTTCCTTGGGGGGGGGTAATCAGTCGCTTCTGACCTGATCACTGTACAGTGTTGAAGAAGAGGCTTGTGTTGGGACAAACTGATGTGGACCCAAGCCAGTGATGGTAGTTTCTGTTAGACTTGCGAAGAAGATATGAACTGATGCTGGAGCACACAGTTAGGAGAAAGTACACAGCTTGAAATTATTACTGGTTGTTTAGTTCTGAATGCATTCCAAGTCTTTTCTAAGACAGCCTGTAGTAGAGGTAAAGTTTGTCATCACCTGGATGCTTGAAGATCTCTTTCCCTAATAGTTTCTCCCAAACAAATCATAAAGTACAAGGAATAGTCCCAAATGGATTGCCAAAAATAATGCGTTGGCTAGAAAAGGAGATGATGTCAAACACTCCACTGGATATGTCTGTAGAGGTAGAAAGAAAATCATTCTAGAACAGTATATACACAACCACAGTTTGTACTCAGATGATTCAATGGATTAGGAAAGACTGGAAGAGAGCATCGAGAACTTCCCCCATACTTAGCTTCATTTTATTTATGATACGACAGCACATATGGGCAATTATTTATGATGTAGTAGCAGATATGAGTAGTGCACTAATTAAGAAAATGGTGATGCTCAGAAAAATCAACTTTGAAAATATCATTTTTCTCATTAACAATCTGGTTTATCTGTTGACCTAAGCATTACATGGAATATAATACAGCACACCACACACATAGGAGAAGAACTTCAAGTCTATTTATTGACTGAGTGAGATAAATTTGTTAGGTTGTAGTAATTTACAGTTAATGCCTGTTTTAAAATCAGTAGGTGAAAATGAACTTATCTGATGTAAACTATTTAGAGAACTCTTTAATATGCTTAAAGGAGTTTGAAAACAGTTGAACCAGTTTGCAGATTTCAGAACAAAAAATAGAGTATTGTATAATATAGCAATAACCCACGCCTGGGTGTGGGTAATGCTGGATTTGCCCACGGTTGGTGTGGTTTGGTCATGAGGGCAAAACCCGAGGGACCAAACAAAGCCAACCGTGGGTAAATCCAGCATTACCCACACCCAGAAGTGGGTTATTGTTACTCTAATAACATTATTAAGAAAAAATAATTAATTTTCTTAAATAATGGCATTGTATAATGCCTCCTTGCTGCCCTTCCGCAGCTGTCTGGTATTCTATGGCAGTTCTGATGTACTGCGCATGCGTATGCCTACGCACTACATCAGAGCTGTGGGCAAAAGCAACGGAGAAAGCAAGATCTCCGTTGCTTTTAACAAACTGTTTTGCTATGTTAAATGGGTTTAACATAGCGAGACAGCTTTAAAAAAAGCAACGGAGGAAACAATATCTCTGTTGCTTTTTAAAGTGTCTCGCTATGTTAAATGGGTTTAACATAGTGAGACAACTTTAAAAAGCAACGGAGATGCTCCATTGCTTTTTAAAAGCTGTCTCGCTATGTTAAACGAGTTTAACATAGCGAGACATGCTGTAAACAGCAACGGAGATCTTGTGTTCTCCGTTGCTGTAAAAAAAAAGAGTAATACTAATGGAAAAAGTCCAGGAGACCAGACCTTTTTCCATTACTATAACTCCGATTTACAACGTGCTCGCTGACCAATCAGAGTGCACATTTTGGAATATTAATGGGGGGTCATGGTATAATGTAGAATAACTTCATTAATATTTTATAAGAATACATGTGTGTAAACAAAATGATGATGACTGGGAAGGGGGAAATTATTTGCAGTAATGACATTTTAAACACAACAGAATAAAGACTGGAGAAGGGGAGAACAAACTTGCACACTTTTTGGGTGTGAAATTGGATCTGTCAATGTATGCATTTTTGTAATTAGTGGCTAGCTACCACTAAAATAAGAGATCAGATGGCTTAGTGGTTAAGGTCTTCACCTCCAAGGTACAAGGTTCGATCCTGACCTCCGACTAATGCCTGTTTGGAGTTTGCATGTTCTCTCTGTATCTCCGTGGGGTTTCTCCCATGTCCAAAAAACATGCAGAGTGTTTCCATCTCAAACTCACCAATGAATGGAGCTGTGGGCAGCAGCACAGACTCTACATGGTGCCCAATGGGGGGAAGAGTTGTAAAAAGACCAACCGCTTTGGGCATCTATTGTGGTGCACAGTATCCTCAAGAGAGGAGATCACAAACTGCGCGCCGTCGATGGTGTAAAATATGGCTCTAGGTGATTCAGTCATGTTGACTGTCGCCAAAAAAATGGGCATGGGTAGTTACCGGTGATAAGTGGGTTGAGGACCCAGCCTACTCTCTGACCCACGCCAGGGATCCATGCTAACGGTGGGAGGGGTATATGTGCCCCTATTGGCCAGTGTGTGCCTGCCATAAAAGCCCAGCAGCCCTGGGTCAATAGGCTGCTGGTGTCTAGTTGCCCAGCCTGGGTTACCTGGGATAGCTCTGTTGAGTGAAAGCTGGACATAAAACCAACCAACCTGCCAAACATGAACTGAGAATTGCTATGCTTAATGTAGGTTCACTGACAGGACGCAGCTTAGAAGTGGATGGCATGATGATGCAGAGGAGGCTGGACATCCTATGTATCCAAGAGATGAGATGGAAGGGCAGTGCAACAAAGCCACTTGGCTTGGGATCCAGACTCTACTACTCAGGTGGTGGACAGGCTAGAAATGGTGTAGGAATTGTGGTGAGACAGAGGCTTCAGAAGTCAGTGAGGGATATCATCAGAATTAATGACAGACTCATGGCAATCAGACTCCAGTCTAATGAAAGGACAGTATTCATAATCTCAGCCTATGCCCCACAGCAGGGTTGTGATAGTGAGGAATAGAGTGCCTTCAGACAGCAGTTGCAGGACTTACTAGATAAAGCAGGACAACATGAATTGGTGTTGATAATGGGTGACTTAAATGCACATATCGGGACAGACAGAACAGGATATGAGGACTGCCTGGGTCCACATGGGTGGAGCAATAGGAATAAAGAAGGAGAAGCCATGGCTTGATAGTAGCCAACACATGGTTCAGAAAGAGAGACAGTCACAAGATCACATACAAGAGTAGCCAACATGCAACTCAGGTAGACTTCCTTCTATTAAGGAAAAGGCACTGGGGTAGAATCCATGATTGCAAAGTCATCCCCAGTGAAACAGTCGGTTCACAGCATAAACCAGTAGTTGCCACAATCAGCTGCAAGCAGTGGTCAGAAAAGGCTCTAAGGTCAACAGAGACCAGGCTGAAGACCTGGACGTTGACTGGAAAGTACAGCAGTTCAAGGAATTACTCAGGGCTCTAGCACCCCAAGAAGAGGAGGAAATAGGTGGAGTTGAAGAAGAGTGGCAACGCCTAAAAACAGCATGTGTTAGGACTACAGAAAAGATATGTGGCCGAGCCAGGTATGGAAACAAGGTACATAAGGAAAGCTGGTGGTGGAATGCAGAAGTGCAGGAAGAAATCAAAAGAAAGAAGGAGTGCAGGAAGAAGTGGGAGATTGAAAAGACTGACCAATCTAGGAAGGACTATTGGTTGGCTAACAAAGAAACTAAGAAAGAAGTTGCAATAGCAAAGAATACGGCATCAGAGGCACTCTATCAGCTTCTGGAAAGTGACTCAGTAAGGGGCACAAAGAAACTATACCAGATTGCAAGGCAAAGACAGAAAGATAAAGAAGATAGTCAGACACCCTTCATAAGGGATTCCAGCAACAACCTGCTTACCAGCCCACAGGACATCAAAAGCAGATGGAAGGAGTATTTCCAGCAGCTTCTGAATGAAGAAAACCCCACAGAAGCGGTACTGCCCCAGAAACAGCCTACAATGAGAGTAGAAGAGGAGCCCAGTTTAGAAGAAGTAAGAGCAGCACTAAGGAAAATGAAGTCAGGGAAAGCAGCAGGCTCAGATGAGGTCACAGCAGATATGATAAAGATGCTGGGTGAGCTAGGGGAGAAATGGCTCCTGAGGTTACTAATTGCAGTGTGGAGAGAAAGGCGTATCCCAAATGACTGGAGAATAAGCATACTCATGCCAGTGTACAAGAACAAAGGGGACATCCACAACTGTGGACAGTACAGAGGCATCAAACTCCTACCACATTGCATGAAAGTTCTGGAGAGGGTGATTGATAAACGGATACACAGAATAGTAGAATGTAAGATGGGAGATGAACAGTTCGGATTCAGATCAGGATGCAGCACAATTGACCTGATGTTTGCATTGAGTCAGATACTTGAGAAGAAACTAGAGAAGAGGAGAGAGTCAAACTGGGCTTTCCTAGACTTGGAGAAAGCATATGACAAGGTCCCAAGAAAGCTGATCTGGGCAGTACTGCAGTGGTTTGAAGTCCCAGAAACATTGGTAGAATTAGTACAGGCTATGTACAAGGACCCAGTGACTCAAGTACGAACAGTGTTTGGCCTCACTGAGGGGCTCCCAGTGGGAGTGGGTGTACACCAGGGTTCAGCTCTGAGCCCACTGCTGTTCATACTGGTAATGGACTACATCAGCAAACAGGTTGGAGGGGTCAGATCAACAAAGCTGCTGTATGCAGACAATGTGGCAGTACAGGCAGACTCTGATCTAGAACTTCAGCAAAGGATAGGAGAATGGAATGCAAATCTGAAGGCACATGGGATGAAACTAAGTACAGATAAGACAGTGGTAATGGCAGCAGATTGGGGAAATCAGAAGAAATTGAGAATAGAGATAGATGGGAAGATGTTGGAACAGGTAAACAGCTTCAAGTATCTGGGAGGGGTGATTGAGGAGAAGGGTAGTCTGAATGAAGAGGTCAAAGCTAGAATCAGAGGGGCTGCAGCCAACTGGCATAGAGTATCAGGTGTAGTCTATGACAGAAGAATGAAAACGAAGCTGAAAAGTAAGGTGTACAAGACAGTGGTGCAACCAGTACTACTGTATGGTACAGAAACCTGGGCAGTAAAGGCAGAACAGCTGAAGAAGCTAGAGGTGATGGAAATGAAGTGCCTGAGAAAGGTGGTAGGATGCACACTGTGGGAAAGGCGAAGAAATGAGGACATAAGAACAGAAGCCAAAGTAGCTCCAATTGCAGAAAAGATCAAAGAGAACAGATTACGATGGTATGGGCACATGTGTAGAAAAGCAGAAGACAATCTGGTGAGGGAGATTTGGGACAGACAGGAAGAAGGTAAGAGGAAGCGAGGGCATCCAGCAAAGAGGTGGATGGATTGTGTAAAAGAAGATCTGTGACAGTCAGGCATGAGTGTTGAAGAAGGCAGGAGAGGGGCACTGAATCGAGAGAGTTGGCAACAGTTAATACGATATCCCGACCCCATGTAAATGGGATAAAGGGGGATGATGATGATGATGATGATGATGATGATGATGGCTAGCTACCATTAGACGAAAGCTTTTGCAGAAAAGGGATCCAAAAAGACAATGCCCATGAGAAGTCATGTCATGTTATTTGTTAAATGATGAGTCCAACTTGTGGAAAATTCCATTGTTAGTGCAAACTCAGGAAAAAGCTCCATATACACAAATGCAAAATGTAAAATGCATAGCATTATTTTTAACATTGTTAACATTATTATCTCTATACAGACATTTATGGCAACATATACGAATAAATATATATTATGTACTCAAGAATACACGAGTTTCATTGCATTTTGGTTACAGGGCAGAATTCAAATAAGAGGCAACTATATTCCTAGTATTTATTTGAAGTAATTCCTGGGCAGGTTTGGGAATCGATACAAGTACATCCACAGGCACGTTCACAGTAATCCACAGACTCTTTTCATAAATGATGTACTTTCTTAGTCACTGTAGTAGTATTCCTTACTGAAGGAATATCCTGTAAAGGATAGCTATAAATTGGGCCAGCATATCAAAACCCGGCCCTTCCATCCGCCATACATTAAAAAGTACATCCTACATTTGAAGTGTAAGGTATGTAAGTGACATATGACCACCAAACTCTCAGAGCTTATTGGCCACCAGTCCAAATGTAGCATTTTGAATTTGGTCTGAATTTTTTATGCCTAGCACAGTTCAGATCCTAGGGTAGATAAGTACCCTGTTTTGAAACTCTTTCTGTTTCTCTTGGTACATGCAATCCAGAGAGGGAAAATATGAATATGGGAGGCATGCTCCTCAAAGGATAAACATGATATATGCCTTTTTTGTAGATGTGGAGAATAACAGCAGTGTTCTATTTGCCAGGCCTTTGTCTCTAAAACCTAGCACAGCCATCTTATCTCTCTTTCTATCTACCTAGAAAAAAATGCTGCATTGGAATCTTCATGTCCAAACATCCAGCAACCTTAAAAAGAAGTCAAAGATCAGAGACTTCAGAGGTCCAGACTCCACCAGACCTCTTTGTTGTATCAGATTAAGAGACTACTGAATGCACAGTTCAGCAGCCTGCCCTCCCTGTCATGACCCCATTGGAGGTTGATACAGGGCATGCAACTCACATATACTTTGAGGGTGTGCTGAAGGGAAACCATGGTTGAAAATGTCTGAAGGGGGATCAGCAAATTTTAGTAAGGGAACAAATACTAGTTTCCCTCATAGAGGTACATCAGGGTTCCAAACCTCCGATGTTTGTCACTGCAGATGTACCTATTAAAGAAACTGATGAAAAAGTATGTTGGTCCTGTCATTAAGGACCTCCAAAAGGAGTAGCAAGATTTCACACAAGGTCTTTTTAAAGTCTTTAGGCATTTGAAACCTCCTCAAGGGTTGTCCTTCCCTTCTCCCGTTGTGATCCCTTCTACTTCTACGCCCTCAAAAGGGCTAGGGCAATTATTTCTGATAATGACATTTACATTCTGGGGAGGAGTCTTTGCCTAATTCATCCCAGAGCCATTTACCTTTTGCTTTGGGCGCTAATGAGAAGGATTTTGTTTCTCTTCATTTCCTTGTAGAAGAACTTTCCTTTAGGGATATTATTCTCAAAATGATAAATGGGAAAACTGGCAGATGTCTGAGGTTCAAAAAAGGTATTATGATCTCTTCCAGATTGATTTCCCTAGACCTTTTGCCTCATGTTCTAGAGGACCTACTAGACACCTTCACATCTGCTTTTCAAGCCCTGAGTCTCAGCCTACTGCCAGTAAAAAGCCAGGCAGAGTTGATAAGGTTTCAGAGGCTCAGAGGTTTCTGTATAAGAATCCATTATCAGACACTATTGCCATTCCTGTCTCATCTGACAAGCCCACTAAGCTGCTTTCATCCTTGAAACTTTTGCCATCTGACAGGGATGGCAGAGTCATGAACATGTATGGCAAGAAGATATATACCTCTGCTACTTTCACTTTCAGGACCATTAATTATCGGGATCTATATTACCATGTCGACAGGGCTGTTCATCAAACGTCCTTACATTAACACCTTTACAGTGAAATATCTAAATGTCGAATGGCCACAAAAGTGATTTTTTTTCACAGGGAAAAAAATCTCTGGGCCAACAAAAAACAAAACAAACTGACAGAAACAATGAAGTGGGTGGCTTCACACCCCTCTCCCCGCCTACTTAAGTATACCAACTCCGAGACCACACTACAGTGGAGGAAATGGCAAATTACTGACAATGGCCCAGCAATTCTTTTCCCCAGGGAAAAAAAATCTCTTTTGTGACCATTCAACATTTAGGTATTTTGGTGTACATGTGTCGACATATGGGCATTCAATGAACAGCCCTGTCGAGATGGTAATATAGACCTAATTATCGGGTAGATATGATCCTTTTTTCCAAACTTGTGGGCTGTTTTAGCTGACATGTCCCAGTCTGATAAGATTGCAGCTCTGCTTCACAGTTAGCTCAACCTTACATTAACTCTAGCCATGATACTGCTAGTGCTTCATCTAGGGCAGCTGTGTCATGTCTGTCATAAGAAGGTATTCTTGGCTTAGGCTTCAATCCCTTCCAAAACATGTAAAGACAAAGTTATTTGATTCCCCTCTAGATACCCAGAATTTCTATGGTTCTGCTGCAGCAGATCTCTTTTAAGCATTTCAAGACAAGAGTAAACTCATGCAAAATCTTAAGCAGATCTTTTTTTCACCCTCTTCTCAAGTACCAATGCAACTGTGTCACCAAAGCAGGTTTCTTTCTACATAATCATCTAAAACAACCTTTTAAAAGGTAAAACATCATCTAAAAGTTTTTTTGTTTTTTTTTTAATAGAAAAAAACACAAGTCATGACTGTAGAGGGCAAAAATCTTCCTTTCAGGACATACTGGCTTCTATTTGACTGTCCTCTTATCCCGGGTCAGATCCTTCTTTCTCAAAGATTGTTTCTTTCCTTTCCTATATGACTGAAGATCACAACAGACAAATGTGCTCTGTCTATCATTTACAACCTCTCTTCACATGGTATGGAAGTCACTTACTCGTTTCTTGGGCATTCTTCAATGACTTCTTTGCCATTTGCCTCATTTTCCATCTCTACTTCAGGGACTTTTGGCTCATGGTACTGTTCACCCAGTGTCTTCTTGCAAGAGGAGAAATTTTTTTTTTTTTACTCAAGCATGTTTTTGTTCCCCAGAAAGTCAGGTTTATAGAGTCCCATTCTAGTCTTCTCCTTTGTTAGTACTTTTTGGAAAGTTTTCCCTTTCAAAATACTGACTCCTCAGGCTCTATTTCCTAGTTTTTCTGTTTTGTCTGGATCTGAAGGATACTCAACTATTTATGCCTATTCACACTCTCTTCAGTAAGAGATGGTTCTCTGAATCTTACTTACATTATTAGTTTTCTGCTTTGCCATTTGGAATTACCAAATCTACTCTTAATACAGCCTCAATGGTATTTACCAAGGCCCTCCATAGCTTTTTGCAAAATTTATGATGTCCAGATTTTCCTTACTTGGATTTACAATTCACAATGCTTCTTCCTAGGATAGGTTTTATGCTAAATCTGATAAAGTCAGTTCTGACACCTTCTCAGGACCAGGTTTTCTTGAGTTGCAGGATTTAAGCTCTTAATTTGATGGCTTTTCTTTCTCCTGCCAAGGTCTTCTTGACAACTTTCTTTCAGCCCAGTCTTCCTCTGCAAGAGACCTCACCAAGAAGGTTTCTAAGATCCCTGGGGTTCATGGTATCCACTACCCCATCGGTTACCTTTGCCAGACTCTGTTCACAAGGAAGGCTGGACCAATCAAGCTCAGAGTGACTTTGTGAATACCCATCCAATTATCTAGGTCCCATATGAAGGAAGATAGTATATCACAATGCTAGTGTGCAGGGGGTTTATTCCAGAGGTGAGGGAGATACTGAGTATTGAATCTACCTCTCTGCCCTGTTGTATTACAGAAGTAGGTCTAGATCCCTTGTTCTGATATTTGTCATACCAAAGTCATGGGTGCCCTGTATATGTACTGTACATTACAGAAGAGCTATTTCACAGCATGCTCATATTTGAAACAGCCCTTCTGTAATGTACAGTACCTATGAAAGTGTGTACATGCTGTCTTGCCAACATTACCTGTGTATGTGAAGCAGCACCATATCTGGTATACTATGCCCACTGACTGAGACAACTTTATCACCTCCACTGCATCCTTTTATTTTTATATATGTATATCTGCATACAGTGAGGGATGCCAGTTCAGTATGCCTTGTTTAGCTACCTACTACACATCATAGCTCTTAAAGTAAATAAAACAAGACAAATCATATAACTGATCACTTATTTACACAGCAAACTCTTTCTCTGCAGTGGGGGTAAACAGGTCCAGGCCAGGCTCTGATTTTATAATAAGCACTAATAAATACTAATGCTAACACCAACACTAATACTAAAACTAACACTTATACTAATGGGCAGATTCAGAACATCATACAAAGATTGTTTGTCTTACTTTTGGTGGAAAAAATTAACTGTGCCTTAAGACTCAAACCAAACCAAATAAAACAGCATTATTAAATATTGTATCACACACTAAATACATAAACACATTAGAAAAAATACTAATTCTTTATAGTTTCAATTACATCTTTGTCCCTTAGTAGTAAGGAGGCCCCTTCTTTTGGTTTCCCTAGTGGTTATGTAATTGAATTCTAAGCGGTAATAAAGGTATTTATTTACAGAATCGTGAAACAGCAACATTCTTGATAGTTGTGTTCTGTAGCAAAAAAATCTCATTTCTATGCTTTCACTGCTGATGAATTCAGAATAAAAAAATGCCTTAAATTTTTCAGTAATTTGTTTTAGTAAAATTACAGAAAAAGTCAGGCAATGGATTTACTCGAGGAAACTGACCAAGAAATCTTTAGATATTTTTCAAGTATCTATAGTGTGCTTCACTTAAAACTTTTATCTCTGAAAAGGCAAAATAGTGTGTTCAAAGTTTATTTTTGGGTGTTCACAGGATCTATTCAAGGGGTCCCCCCTTCTGCACCTAACTCACTCATATCACTGTTATGGTGAGATTTATCCTTTACTTAGCGGTTAAAAGTACTCTGGCCAATTTATTCCCTGACCAGCTTGATGGAGCATATCCGTTCATCCATTTTCTTCCTCATATAGTAGTAAGACTCAAGGCTAGGTAGAGTAACCGTATGCTGTTCCTTTGAGCACAGCTACCCATCTCTCCCAGCAGTTGCATACTCCTTGACTGGTGTTTTCTTATAAGGTGCATTCATGATACCATCTATATATGGTGAGTTTTGTGATCAAATAGTGCATCACAGAGTGGTGTAGGCATGCAAGACTCATTACTGCAGGTGTCCTCAGTGCAGTGAGGCAAACTGCCCCATCCCCCCCCAGGATCAGTGGGCTAGTGTCAGCTACTGACACCATACTCTACTGCCCAGTCCCACCAGTATCTGTGCCACTTGGAGAACATGGGATTTTTGGACACAGTAAGGGTTTCTTCCCTGTATGCCGCAAGGCTGCAGTAGAAATTTTAAAGTTCTGATAATAGTTCAGTTAAGAAGTAATAGTTATACTTGTCTGAAATAAAAAGCAACCTAATGTTTTCATTAGAAAGCACTTTCCTCCCGTTGGAAAGATGTAACTTAACATGGCTGTTTTCAGGTTTTTGAAACTTTAATACATCACTATTACTAATTACCTAATTACCAAATCTGCAAAGTTAGTTTTTTGGTACACTCTTTATCAGGTTAATACCCACATGGGGCATGTGCCTGTTTTTCAGAGGCATCCCAGCATACTGTCTGGTTAACTGATTTCCTCAGGCTCACTCAGTATACAAGCAGAGACTGAGGAAGTCCAGCTCTGCACAGTGAGATAAAGCTGATTAGCAACTCATATCAATTTATGAAATAGTCATCTTGGTATATCGGCAATGTATAGTTCCAGCTTTTACAGAAATCTAACAAACATTTCTTGGTAACTTTACTAATTTTAAATATTTAGGGAATGCATTTTCAACATGTAATCTATACGGCCACACCTTACAAAATGTTTTACTGTCATTGTTCCATCGAATCCAAAGTGGTGGTTTCATGCACGGACTGCAAAATTATCAACACAGGAACTGCAAATGTACTTTTCCTGGTGGAATGATACAATGATACCCTGGGAATCAATAACTGTTTTTTTCCCATACAGGAACAGTGCAGCAGCTCCTGCATGGAATATGGCAAACTAGCGATCCAGTAAACGAGGCTGGGGGCGTGCACGAGCCTGCCACCACTATTCTGGCATGGACACCACTGAATAATGCTAATTACCTCATTTGCCAGTGGAAACCATGCAAATGAGGTGAATTAGTGATCCAGTAAACAGACAGGCATCCGTGCCAGAACAGTGTGAGGTGCAGAAATGTATTCAATTACTAACCGAGTATGTTTCTGCAAAAATCAAAATGGAGGCATGACAGCACAAAGTAAAGCATTATTATAACCATTAGGAATTCCAATGGCTAAAAATATGGTCATTGGCATGGAAAAGAGTTGCAAAATTATAAAAATCAAAGTTTTTTTTTTTGGCTGATTTCAGCCGTGTAAGCATAGCGCAGCAGCACACAAATGGGATCATGCTGAAAATAAAAAAAAAGTGAAAAAGACAATTTTAAGTGAAATTTGCATTTTGCTATTGTAAGGTATGGCATGCAGAATCGAAACAATAACAGGTAATACTGGTTGCTAAGGATGAAGGCTCTGGTGTAGTGGTGTAACAAGGTACTAAGGCAGTGGAGTATGCAAATGAGTAAAGTTTACTGAATCACTAAACGGGAGACCATTCTCTGGCTGCACCTAACCGTGTAGGAGCTATAATGCAGTGGTGTAAGCATGAGAAGCAGCTGACATGAAAAGGGGGTGTGTCATGCCTGGTGTAAGCATATTGGAGCTCCACAGCTAAGCAAAGGGGGGGGGGGGTGTCAGAGGCTGTATTTACTTATTCCATGAAATGAGGAGTGTGTTCACGTCCAGGGGAGGGCCATTTCTGCTTAAAACTGTTTACTTTAGCCAAACATGTTTGCATGGTGTGCACCGGATCTTAAACAAAAACAAAACAAAAAAATGGAAATAGCAGAACTGTGTACATTTGGGCAGTGGGTTTATGCGGCATGCCTCAGGGCTTAAAAGGGGAAAAAATGGGAAGGGAAAAAAATAAAAAAATGGGAAATAGCAGAATAAAATCAATCAAGTACAAATAACATGGCTGGCAGATGGAATGCATCATAGTCAGCCAATCATACAGGCAACATCTGCAGCACAACAGTATAAACTGTGCAAACACCTTGCAGTCTGTTTTTTCCCATAAACTCTGCACCATTGGTGTACACACCCCAGGGAATTTTAACCAACAAAATGTTAGGGACTGCTGTCACTTTGATACATCAGTATGTGCTAGATGCTGAGGGCGGTGAGGAGGATAATGCTGACAACCACACCAGACTGAGGAGGAGAAGAAGAGTGTTCAGACCAGGGTAACCTACCAGGCGCTACATGATCTGATGATAGTAGAACCCTACAGGGTGGACAGGGACTTGCATCAGGAACTCATCGAGCTGTGCCGGCCTCACCTCAGACCCAGAGCCAACAGAGGTGAACTCATCCCAGTAGATACCAAGGTATGTGTAGCCTTAAGAATACTAGCTACAGGTACTTTCCAAAGCCCTCCTGGGAATATAATGTGGGTTTCACAGGCAACTGCACCCAGGGTACTCCACCAGTTCCTGGATGCCATGCTACCACATGCTTGTGAGCACATTTACTTTCCCAGCACCCGTGAGGAGAAGACCAGCAATATGAACCTCTTCCACCATGTAGCAGACTACCCGGAGGTACTAGGTGCCATAGACTGAACAAACATCCACATCAAAGTACCACCTAGTGAACAGGGTAGGGTCTATGTAAACCACAAGGGCTTTCACTCCATCAATTGCCAGGTTGTGTGCAATGCCCAGGGCATTACCATGAATGTTTGTCTTGGAACCTCTGGAAGCTATCACGACTCCCACATCTGGCATTTCCTCACAGCTGTACCAGGGATTTGCCAGGGGGAACATCCCATATGGCCATCTGGTGGAGGATGCTGGCTATGCACTGGAGCTGTGGATGATGACACCCATCGGGAAATGCATACACACCCACTCAAGAATGTCATAATGAGGCACACACACAAACCAGGATCATTATAGAACATGGGTTTGGGATGCTGAAGTCACAGTTCCACTGCCTTGACATATCTGGTGGAGCCCTGCAGTACTCTCCAGCCACATGTGCACACATGTTCATAGTATGTGCCATGCTACACAATAGGATCCTCCGGAAACAGCTGCAGCAGGAAAATCACGGGGAAGGGTCACACAGCTTCTCACCATTGTCAAGGTCACAACAGGTACAGAGGGACTTGGAGGGGGAACCTCCTTACCTGTAGGCAGATGGAGGTGGACCCAGTATGGCATGGCCTTGGCAAAGAGGCAAAGAATAGCACACACACTGACACTGTAGGGACCCAGGGACTGACACCCCTCTCTGATTTGCATGCACAGTAAAATGGATGCTACACACATCACACTACCTGTACATTACCATGTATAGGCAGTGTACTGCATGTATCTGACATAGGCAGCCCTCAAGCACCATTCTCACAACTGCTGCAGGCACAAGGTAAGTCAGTTTTCTTAACAATAAATGAATGGATTAGTATGTTTTGTTAGCATATCGATGATATTGCTGCATGCATGCAAGGGAATGGGGTGGCCTACTCGTATAGCAGCAGACAAGTAACAGCTATGTGGAACACCAGGAAATGCTTGCCCAATACTGGCTTCCCCACACTATGCAGTAGTATCCATGATGACAAATCCCACTATAGTATATGCGGTGGGTCACCTAACTGGGGGGGGGGGGTCATAGGTCACATGCATGGATGTCAGTGTGGGGATGCCATACTCAACCCTCAGCCTCACCCAGAAAGTCAGCCGTAGAAAACCAAAAGAAATGTCTGGCAAAGGCCAACAAATGGCAACAATGATGAAATACCCCCCTACAGACTTATGCAGTGACAGCACAGCAGGTCTTGCAGTTGCAGTAAGGCTCTGAAGGGTAAGATGTCTGAAACTCAAATGTATGCCATTACAACCTGACCTCTGGTCTTTGGTCATATACCTCTAGTCTCCAAGACAGGGCACACTACTATGCTAAATCAAACCAAAATGTAAAGCAAATATCAGCATAGTCTGTGCAAATGTGTACAGTTAACAGGTGTGCCCCCCCCCCCCCCACACACACACACATTTTCCCATAGAAATGCAGTGGCATGTATGTTTGCAGGGAAATAGCAGCAGAGCACACATTGCCAGGACTGTCCCCCAACATGATAACTTGTTGCATGCACACAATATGCAGGGGTTAATGAGCTATGTATATATGTGGTAAATACTTTCAGGATGTGGCCAGCACTTACTCCCTGCTGTTGTGTTGTAGTGGCCTAGGTACAGTGCTGTCCTTGACAGAGCCATGTTCCAAGAACTGCAGTACCAACTATTCTGCATGTCAGTCCAAAAAAGTAGACTGATGAGATGACACCAGCCTCTCAGCATAAAACAAACATTATTTTATTTTAAAACAACATAAGCACTTTCACAGCTCTTGTTGCTTCTTCAGATGTCAGTATAAAAATGCAGTCACACACACAGCAATTTATACAGAAATTCAACTAGCAAATCAACCAATTAAGCAAGCATGTATTAAAATAATACAAACAATAAATGTAATAAAAATTAAAAAATAAGAAATAAACTTAAAATCAACTAATGCATATAACTGTATGTAAAGCTCATCTAAAAAGTGAGCATGTCTGTAACAAAGGTTTAAGGAGGACTTTATCATTTAGTCTTGAACCATAATCAGCCCTTAAGCTAGCTAACCACTTGCTCTCTAAGTTTTCAGTAACATTTCTAACATCACCTAGCCTCTTAGTAGCTACTACCTGTGTTATAACTTGAAACTTAAAACAATGTACATGTTTAGAAAGAGCACTGCACTCAGTACCATTATTTATACGTGTTAAATGTTCTACTATACATTCCTTCAACTATCAGTTTTGCCTAAATAAAACTTTGTGCAGGCATTGCAGCACAGTAAATAAACCACATGAGAAGAAGTACAATTAGCTTGAACATCAAACACATACCCCAGGATTCACAAATCCTCCCTGTAAGACTAGAGTAGTCTTACATGGAAACGCCAGTGTAAGAGTAAGAAAGCAGCGCGCCATGCATATTAATGAGGACGCACTGCCACAACTCTAAGGCTAACAGGGAACATGCGCGAGTGCAGGGGGGGTGTGTTGGACTGCTGAGCAGTCCAAAAATCCACACCCCTGCAAGTCTCTCAATCAGGAAATGTCAACCTACATGAGCGAGTCTGCTCAAATGTGTACATAGCCAACACTACACTCCCCCACATTCTAAACCCCAGTACAATTATAAAATGTAAAACTTTTAATTTCTTTTCTTTTATTCCCGATAAAACTGCCCATATTTGCACGTGTTTACCCATTGCTTAGCTACAGTTAGCAGTCAAGATATTGAAGAGGATAATAAGAAACCTATATGCAAATTAAGGAAAACAGCAATAATGTAATGGTAGAACCTTCGCACAAAGAGGAGGCATTCCCGGTTTGAGTCCCACCACTCACCTTTTTATTTTCTGTTGGGAAATCTGTATATGAAAAGAATCCCTGAGATATATCATTGAAATTATAGTAAAAAGCATTGAAATGGCCTGTGTAGTAGTGAACAAATTTTATATATATATATATATATATATATATATATATATATATATATATATATATAAGAAAGTGAAATGGTTCTGCATACTGATGAATGCATAAGTAATGTATCTTAAGCAATGTAAAGCACTGCTAAGCAAAGTTTACCAGTAGTAAGCACATTACAGTATAATTGCCCATAGCTTAGCACTGCTTTAACTAGCACAATAGCTTTGCATGGAGCTGCGCACCGTGCCAACCAGCTCAACGTAGAGCAACGTTGGGCAACGTAAAGCAATGTAGAGCAACATCAGGCAACGTAGAGCAAAGTCTGTAAAACATAGCCACACCTCCTTGCTGGTCTGGCCAGTAGTGAAATAAAAAGCAATGACAGTCCTCAAACCCGGGATACTGTGCACCATAATTACAGGACTGAACCACTAAGCCATGACAGCTTTTCATAAGTATGCACTTTCAACACACATATACATATCAATGGAAGTCTACCCATTGCTAAGCTTTTTTCAAAACCAGCCAATCACAAATAAGTGTGGGAAATGATGCATATTTAAGCTCCACAGGCGGGAATACTTGCCATAACTGGTTGTAGCTCCCATCTGCAGGCAGCAATGGCTGGTGCTGGAGAGGGCTCTCGTTTTCGAACGCAATGTTAGGGCATTGAGGAGTCAAAAGTAATGGTTTGGCTCCTTGTCCATAATCATGAAGATAGACTCCTGCAGGACCAGTACCAGGGCACCCAATAAAAAGCGGAAGCCTGGGACAGTCTAGCTCATGAACTCACCAGTGCCACAGGTGTCCCGCAGACTGGTGAGCAGGTCAGACACCACCATGCAGACCTGAAGAGACACAAGGCGGATCAACTGGACCAGTGGATCCAGGAGGCCCGTGAGATGGCAAATGCCCCACTACTGAGTAAGTAGCCATGGAATTAAGTATGTAAGAATTGCTATTCTAGTATATACTATGGATAGATATGTCTCAATATCACTTCATCTACTTCATAGCTGCAGGTGTCCATGCTGCGAATCAGCAAGCCTATGCAGATAGGCTGCTAAGGCTGTGTCACCAGGCAGGTTAGTAATTATTCTGCTTGTACTGTTATGTAAAATAAATGAAAGAGCCTGAAAAAAGTGTTTGAACACAATAAATAAAAGTATAATAAATCTCTAATAATTATTCTGCATGTACTGTTATAGAAAATAAATGAGAGAGCCTCTAGAAAAGTGATTTAAGTCTTTAATAAAGGTATAATTCCTGGAGTGTGTCTGTGTCATTTTCTTTGATATGTTGTTGTACTCTTGCATTATAGAAATAGTACTGTTGTATTAAGCGCTGTTAACACACAGTTGGGTAGGCCCAGGTAAAGTGGATGAAGGGAGTGCCAGTAGCTTTTAAGCATATTCACAGTCCTCAACTGTTGGCTCATGCCCAGCATGTACAGGTTAATCTGGCACATGAGTAGCTTGGTATTGTGTTCCCCAGAAATGTCATTGTGCTGGCAGAAATGTAGGGAACTGTTAACATATAACTGACAATTCCACCTAAACAAATCTTGATAAGTATGGGAAAGTAGAGCTGTCACTGTACCATCTCAGCAGTAGTGTGTCTGAGAAACTCACAAAATATGTAGCAGTAACATCTGCATCCCAGACAGTTTGTATGTCAGATACAGCCCATGTATATAAAGATCTAGCAAAACCCATTTCACGATATAAGGACAATTGGGTAGTGTAATAATACATGCAGGGGACATATAACTGCAGTCAATAGGAATGTAGTGTAAACTAGAAGGATATATAAGTTGTTAATGGAGCTATCGTTTTCCACCCTACTGTATGTGCATAAGAAATGCAATTCCACACCTCAATGGGTATGTCTAACCTCAAAACATTTGTTGGGACATATGTCCTATTGGTTTATAAATATCTGCATTTATTTTGATGCATGTGCCCTGTTCAAATACCACAATATTGGTGGCCTGTTGCCATCGATTAAACCTGCATGCTGTTGTAATGTCCACTGTTGTTCCATATATGCATGTGTCATGCTTGCTGTTCAACTGTTGGAACTCTGGTGTGTTGGGTTAATGGGAATACTTCTGCTTGCTGTTATAACTAATTGGGAATGCTGTTGACTGTTACTAACCCATATTTCCATTAAACCCTCCCAAACATAGAACGTATGGGAAGGCCGGTCCCAACGGACCCACCTGTCCCACCTCAGCTGGCGATGGCACCTGGCACCAGCAGGTCCGGTGCCCAGCCTGGGACCTCTTCCTCCATTGGCCCTGTGCCACCTTCAGGTGGAAGCGTTGCAGGGGATGGGGCTCATCCCTCCCATGCAAGCGTGGGTGGAGGAGGGCCACCTATCACCCTCTGAACGGTCCGGGCTGTGGTGCGTAGGGAGATAGAGCGTTCTGTCACTGATCTTCTACGCCAGCTTGAGGCATGAGTGGCACGACTCATGGGCGAGCCTGCCCCATCTATGCAGCCCCCAGCACAGCCACCCTCTGGGCTGTGAAGGTGCAGTGGTGACTGCCCATTGGTGGGGATCTCAGTTCCACTGTTGCCATCTGTGGGCTCATAGGCTTGCGATTTCCAAACATCCTTCCCCATCAACGGTGATCACCCACCACATGTGTCATATTCCGCCCCTGTATGCGTCTTGTTTGTCTTGTCTGTTTACCTCCCCAACCTACCTCCTTAAATATATCTACTTCCCCTACCCCACATTCCACTCTCACCTGAAAAAAAAAGAAAAAAAGGGCAATCTGCTCACAAAAAAAAAAATATGCCCCATACATAGCTGCCCATTTTGCACAGATGACCGCTGGACACATAAACTGATATTTAATTTGCAGTACAACATACTTTGTTGTACTCACCCCTCTCACAGGGGTTGAAGGTTTCAAATTCCCCTCCAAATTGATTGCATATGCACAGCTGTTGCTGTTAAAGAAATGGGCAGCTATGGGCCTTCCCTACACCCGTCCTGCACATCCCGAGCTGTTTTCCCAACTGTCTTTCCCTCTTTGTGCCCATTTTTCAAAACTTTCCTATCTCCCCATTTTCTTTTCTTTCAAAGAAATGAGCGTGGGGGTTAGCGGGAGTAAGCACTTTTAAGCAGTAGTTAGGGGGTTTGCACAAGTGTGCGCCTGTTTGTGCTTGTGTGTGCTTAGCTAAGCTTAGCTAAGCATCATGCAAACCCGCTTACAACTGCTTAAAAGTGCCTTAGTCACCCTGTATGGCAGGGTCCCTGTTCTGCTCAGCAGCAAAATAAAACACCTCTGTCAGTCTCGAACCCCGGACTTTGTACATACTAGACTGCATGAAGTACTACTAAGCCATGGTAGACATACAACAAATTGGTGCTGAAATAAATACATCATGCATCAGAATGAGAAATGTAAAGGAAAAATAGAAATGCCATAACACAAATCTTGTTCTGTGGATCTTTACCAGCAGTTCTTGTGGAATTGCATTACATGTCTGTGAAAAGAGAACTAGCCATTCTAGCAGGAAATAATGTTTACAGCAGCAAATTACAACCCCCACACAGTATCATAGCAGGACAAACACTAGCATATCTGAATAGGGCAGAGGCCATACTTCCCAACTGTGACTAATTTTCAGGCATGTCACTGATTTTGAGACAAGTTTTAGCTGTGTCCCTCTGAATCCCTCTGAAATGTACTGATGTTAGGCAGAAAGGTGGGGAATTACACTTAATGAATAATGACAATAAGTAAGAGTTAGACACTGCTTGTACTTCAGGAAATGTGTATTAATCCATATGCTTTGGTTCTCTCAAAGTCTCAACTTAATGTCTCAAATATTTTAAATGTGTACCTCACTCTTACCTACTTTTCCCTGAGTCTGTTCAGATATGTACCTGAGTGTTTGAGAGGCCTGGCAGAGGCAGAAACACACAGGCTTATCAGCTTTTCTGCTGTTACACGCTGTGCAAATAGCTTTGGAAGGAGTTCCTCAAGCATACCCTTATGTAGGAGTACAACACTGAAATACCAAAGGATGTAGCCATGTACTGGTAGCAAACGACTAACAATGCCATTGTACCAGTGCTGAAAAGACCTGTGCGTTGCACAGACAGAGAATAACAGCCTAATGTCTGGCTACCATCTGGATAGGTCCACAGTTGGGAGCTATGCAGACAGACTACCTGCCTTGCTATACTAACAGGTACACAGCAACCATTAAAGTCCAGCAAGATAAAGTTCACACATTAATACGTAATGCTCTCTGTCCTTCTGCACCCCTACGCAAATGTACAATATACCTGTGTGTTCAGGGTCTACCAAGGATGTAGGTAGGCATACTCAGTACTGAAATCTGTCCAGTTTTCTTGAGCAGCCTGTGCTAATGTCAACACTAAACAATCACAAACTGTTCAAAAGTGAGTAAATTAATATTCACAGTATAGCAGTTCACAAACACTTCATGGGCCATATGAATACATCTCAGTAACTACTTTTGTATGACAGTTAATTGTATAAGTAGAAAAGAAACTACATACTCCCATGTATCTTGTGTTAGCATTTGTAGGGGTGAGTACAATTTTACACTGACAACTGTGTAGTGGAAGTGGCAACATTCAGGTCTGAGTACAACATTTAAATCAAGGGCTACACCCCTAGCTTCACATATAAGAACTATACCAACTTTCTGACTTACACAATGGTGTCCACAGCAAACAAGCATGGGCCCCATTTTGGAAAGCTGAAAGGGCTACGCCTACCTGACATAGCAATCTATAGCACTGGGTTGCTATGACAGTGAGTACTGCAATTACCACACAGCAGGCTTCATGCAATTACCAAATGGTGGCCACCAATTGGTAAAGAGGCCATCACATGCACATGTGCAGATACCTATAAAAGCAGGCTGTACTTGCTGGCCACACATGCAATCATCCCATTGCAGATGCTGAGAGAGAGAGAGAGAGAGAGAGAGACAGAGAGAGAGAGAGAGACACACACACACACCCACCCACACCAGCAGAAAAAAAAAAGCCAAAGACACACCAAACTGAAAACTATGAACACATACAAAGGAAAGGTATGTAACAGATATGCATTTACTGGCATGTAGTAGATGTATTTGAAGTCTACTCTACATACTTTGAAACATCAATGTGTGGGGGAGCAGTACGTATCCATGCACAGATGCCCTGTATAACTATTGCAATGGACAAATCAGTGTGTAGCTGTGTGCAGTGGGACATAACTGTGATATATGTAGCTCAGCATTAAATGTCAAACATCTGAACCATGTTATCTGTGTTCTGTAAAGTAGTGTGGACAATGGCTGATTGGGGGAGTAGCGCATACAGCTATATAACCATGGATGTGACAGAGTAACACATGCATGATAGTCATATCAACGTGTAACTTAGCATTGGCAACTGCTGTACCAGGCTAGTATGCTAATCTAGCATTTGCAGCTATGTATACACCTTCTAATATTACTGTGTGCTCACACGTGACACCTGTTCATGTTGCAGCAAGGCCCAAAAGGTCAGCCATGAGGTCCAGTGACTTACAACAGTGTGGACCTTGTGTGTGTGTATATGGCACACACATACAGAGAGATATATCTGTGTCAGATATATTAGCATCTGTACATGTGCATAGAGCAAGGGACATACTGCAACTGTTTCTGAAGGGAGGTCATATATATTTTGGTGAAGGTTGTTATGTGCATATTTGTATGTAGGTAGTAGTGTGTGGCAAACAAGACAGCATACAGTGCTGGTATATGACATGTGGTGGTTAAACGCTGTGGGTGTGATTTGTTAGGTTTGCAGTGTTGCAGCCAGTGAGGCCTGCTAAAGCCACATGGGCTGAGAACACCTTCAATGCATTTTGCACAAGAATGTGCAATATCATTACATAACTGTATACCTCACATACTTCGCATAATTGATATTTCCACCATGAAAGGTGTACTGTATATGTGCCTATATGGATATCTATATGTACACCAATGGATGTTTATATGTATGTGTATGTGTATATATATATATATATATAGATATATTTATATATATATATATATATATATATATATATATATATATATATATATATATATATATATATATATATATATATATATATATATGTATGTATATATATATATATATATATATATATATATATATATATATATATATATATATACAGAAAGAGAGACAGACAGAGTCATATTTACTGCGACAGATGCCTTGTGACAAAGCCATGGCCTCAAGCTCAATGTCGGATATTCATTGGCATCCCTTTTGCTAACAATTCTGTACCCATGAACTACCACATAGGTGGTAGTCGACTTAACACCAAAAGTGTGATAAGAGACCATGGGACACAGGTGGACAGTAGTCTCCCCCCTTGATAATCACAGTTCCACACTAGTCATGTAATCTGTCTACATGGCACACCTCATCTCGGAAGCTGTGTCATCCAGGGAAAGAGGTCAGTGTTCCCCTACACTCATCGCTCACAAAACCCATTATAGAGTACAATGCCCCATCTGGTATGTACCTCACAAGACATCAACAGCAACTGGAAAGGCCACAGACATACCTCACAAAGAGTAATACTGTCCTCAAACAGATGCCCTATGCAGACCATCTCGCAAAACCACAGCTAGACTGTGTCGCATACCGGCAACCCAGAGGTGACCTCTGCCTAACATACAAAGCTATGTCAAACCCAGAGCTGTTGGACATGCTCCATGTAAACAGATCACAATCCCTATGAGCTACATGCTCTAGGGACCTAAACCTTGTCACCTCAATAAACAGAACATGCTGGAGGGATAGATTCCTATCTCAGAGACATCCCATACTCTGGAACAAACTACCTATCAATAGCAAACAAAGCTCCTCAGTAGCAGTCATCATGAATAGTCTTGATGACTGGATGGGAGATAGGAAATACACCCCGGGAATCACCTCTGTGGCTCTGCTTGACAGGGGTACATGAAATTAAATTACTTGGGTGTCAAAGGCCAGTGTACCATCTGGCTAGGGTTCTATAGGCCCTAGGGCCAATAGCCTATTACCTACCTATAAATCAATACATACCCACATGTACTTTTTTCAATAATTGCTATGTGAGTTTGGCTGAGTGTGATGGTGAATGTGTTGGTGAATGTGTCACAGTTGTGTATATGTGGGATAGCTTAGTGGGAAACTGTTTCTGTCATGGTATTATGTGTCCTAGCTCTGATCCCAGCAAAAGATGTGTATGCTATTGCTAGCCAGAAAAAGCAGTATGGCATACGGTCTGACGTAGTCCCTTTGTGTTAACTAGGGTGTGCCATTGAAGGATAAAGCAGTACATGTATGCTCATTGTTTGGTACTGCTGGTGAATCAAACCCCTGTATGAACTGTAGTACTACCTGAAGCTGTAGGCCTAAACAGCACAGTATGGTGTATGTCCACATTGCTTGGAAACACTGTTTTGTGTGTTCCCTATAGTCCTCACAGATTACATACCTCAGGCATAAGGGTTTGTAAGTACTGACACACAGTACTGTATGGTACACACGTAAAGCTCATTTGGGTTGCCATACCTCTGTGTCCTGTATGTATGTCTGATGTGTGTGTGGGTATGCCTGGAACATGCCCTCAGTTATATGTGTGTTACAGGATATAACTGCGTATCTAGCAAAATATATACTCTAGTACAGCAGTATGCCACCTATATTCATGAATGTGCACATATTGTAGGCAGGGGTTTTCCATCAACAACTAGTGTGGTATACTGGTAACAATGTAACTGGACTTTACAATCATTGCAAAGGATTACATATTTTGTTTAGCATTAGCCTGATATATACCTCCTGTGGCTAGGTGGTGCATTGTGTCACATACAGTGTGCCATGTACTGTTGCATAGTCTTGCATAATGGTTTCTCTTTGTTGCTGTGCAGAAAATGTTTTAATATATACAGTGTGTCAGGCACTGACAGGCAGTTGTGGGTTGAGTACTGATATTCGCTATTGAAAGTGTGTATCCTCTGACAGACAATAGTTTGCTATTTATGGCAGTTCAGTGATATCTGTACTGTAGAATGTTGAGTGTGCCACATGACTTGCTCACACATATTGTTTCATTGTCTTCCAGGGTCATGGCCCACCATCGCAATCCTGCCTCTATTTGTGCAGAGGATGAAATATTAACCATCTGTCTTATCCAACACTACACCCTGCTATTTTCAAGATCCAGCCAGGACCAGCATGAGTGGACTGCGATGTGGCAAGATGTTGTCCGTAGGATAAATGACATAGGCATGCATAACTGGACATATGAGCAGGTACGACATCACTGCAGTGATTTACTTAGACATGTCCGGCAGCATGCGTCTGATGTCCATAGGCAACAGCTTTCCACAGGTGGTGGGGTAGCCACCAACCCCCACCCTCACCAGAGTGGAGAAGCTGCTTCTGAGCCGGGGGCTCCTGGCCAACAACAACAGCACACATGTATCATCATGGAGGCCGGAGCCCACCAGCAAGTTCACATGGAGCGTGCAGGTAAGATGACACAGTTGTTGCCACTGACAAACTGTTTCATATTCTTGTAGGTCCCTCTGGTGTGACAGCAAGGCAGCAGACCCATGCTGGTGAGTGTGTTCTACATTTAATATTGCAAATAAAATGTGCATGTCATAGGTGAGGTGTAGGCCATGTACACATGTAACACACCTACGCATAATGCATGCTGTGCATGTTTGCTGTGAGACTATGCACATCTCAGTAATGTGAGTAGCTGCCTCAAACACATGCAATACACAGAGCATCCCAAATAATTGTGGCTACACTATAGTGAACATTGGATAGGCAGTCGATACACATGCACACGACATACACAACTCTGTCATATGCAGTACATGTTAATATGCTACACATGGCGTATTCAGACACACGCTGTAAGGTCACACTCCAGTATCCCAAATATCATCCACACAGCACACATAATATACCTGAGTGGTAGAGGCCTATCATGGGGCAGTGCGACACTTTCAACACACAACACATTCATGTTAGGCAATGCTCCCTATTGGGCACCATACATACCCATGTAACAACTGGCTGTGAAAGTGTGAATGTAGCCATGGTACTGTGGTTCAGGTACAGCATGATAGGTGCCAGTCTGGCACACATTAGTAGCCTTCAGTGACCACATGATGCTGCATGATGATGGCTCATGGTACTACATGCCATCCAGTTACAGTAACCACAGTACTACACATATCATTAATTGCTATACACCTCAATGTTGTGTGTGTGCAGACATATGCACCTATACACAATATGCATAGCAATCACCATTTGCACAAAGTGACACATATATGTCTTGTAATGCTATTGAGTGTATAGGTCACATGACACACATTGGGTATGTGTGATGTTTAATGTTGCAGTTGTGTTGTAGCATGCCATGTCATGGCTGGCACTGGCATGTCCACAATATGTTCTACACTCACCAGAACTACTGTACAATGGCTATGTTGAGCAATGGTATTCCATCAGGTATACACGCACCACTCATCCTGTGTGTATACATAGCATGCATGAGCTAAACCTGTGTCCATAATTATCTGCTAAAGACACAGATGCTCTAATCAGTAACGGATATCTATGTGACACACAGATAAACATCCAGCCATGGTATGTACAATTGTGAGTTATGGTGCACAGCACAATGAAGAGCTTGTAATACTTGCACAGCAATGTTGTGTCCATGTACACATTGCGTTCCAGGGTGAGGTCAATCACTGAACAACAACACACATGCATCAAAGCCATGTATACTGTTATTAGCATGGACTGTCTACACTTGCAATGCATGCTGTTGAGCAACACACGTCCTGCATGCTGACACGTGTGATATGACTGTTTGTCTTGTGATACTGTACCCCACCATCAACCGCTATTGGGTATTTTCTGGATTGCTGGTGGTGGTGTGTGTGTGTGTGTGTGTGTGTGTGTGTGTGTGTGTGTGTGTGTGTGTGTGTGTGTGTGTGTGTGTGTGTGTGTGCATGTGTTCATGTGTGCATGTGCTCTTGTGTGCATGCGTTCATGTGTTCATGTGTGCATGTGTTCTTGTGTGCATGTGTTCCTGTGTTCATGTGTGCATGTTTTCATGTGTTCTTGTGTGCATGTGTTCATGTATTCTTGTGTGCATGTGTTCATGTGTTCATGTGTGCATGTGTGCATGTGTTCTGACATCATGTACAGGTCGTAAAGTGTTTTCCTGTCTTCCTCTCACAGGTGCTGAGGTTGGGCTGGTTCACTGCAGCAGGGAACCTGATGTCTCTGACACAAATAGTGATAATGACGATAGGTGTGTTGAGGCACAGGCATGTTTGCCAGGGTCTGTCGTTGGGCCACCAATCGACAGTACACAGCTGTCCACCCCATCCATGCACACAGTCATACTGCCAATACATCCCTCATCACCAATGCCCTTAGCTGAGGGACAGACTACAGTTGGCAATGGCCAGGACAGTGTGGTACCTATGGCACATGCATCTGGACACAGCAGCCATACCCAGAGGTCTGGAACCGTATCACATAGGCAGATGTCCAGGGGTTCTCATCGGAGCACTGCTGGTCATCATGCCCCTGGCAGACGTGCCACAGGTCTTACAACCTCACGCATGTTCCAGGTTGTCATGGAGGCACAGGCACATATGGAATGGTACACCAGACAGTGACTAAAGGCACAGAGGGCACATAAAACCGCATTAAATGACAGTATCCGTGACCTAGCAGGTGCCATCCATAATTACACTGAGGTCATGGACAGACGTTGGGGTGAGACATTAGATGTCCTTCGCAATGTCATGTCCATGTGTCAGAACAGTGCAGGACGGGTGAGACATCAACTTGGATTTGTGCCAGCAAAATCAGCAGCTGGCAGTTGCTGCAGATGTCCCTCAAGTCACAGCCGGTCCCGTAGTGCCAGTACCAGCCCCAGCAATGTTGCGGGTGGGCTGTCCATAGACCGTCCTAGAAGACCACGTGCACGTGGCTCTGGACAGTCCCAGCAGGGACCTGGGTCCAGTGTACATATGTCTACCTCTGAGGATAGTACTCAGTCTGGCTTAGTACCTGATACTGTCAGTAGCACCCCTGCCAGGCACAGGTACTGTATCCGTGGCTGGAGATGGTGATCTGTATAGTCTGGCAGGTACAGTCTGTGGCTGTCCTACAAATCCCCGTATATGGCAGCCACATGGTGGAACTGTGTGCATGCAGACACACACACACACATAAACCAGACACCTAGGGCTAACACATACCCGCACACATTACATCAACATTGGCCCATACCAGTACTCTTGGCCCTCACACACACACACACACACACACATACATGTCGATTGTATGGCTCAATGTAGGCATCTGCAAACCAACAACACACCCTGTGCATATGATGAAACCTGTGCCACCTCCTGTCATCTGTAGCATTGATGCAGGAACAGGCTATATAGTGCTGATGCACAGGGTGACTTTATGGCAGTACAGCAATGTTAGCATGTTTTAAGCAGTAAAGTGTAATGTTATCTTTGAAGGTGTAGATGAGCAGGCATGATGCATTAAAGATATGATTGTCAGTGTAGTATTGTTTACACCAGTGTTAATCCCAACAGTGTATTGTCCACCCACGTGCCTCTTGACTGATGTGTGTCGTATTGGCAGCATGTGTTAGAGAGTGGACAGTATGTTTGGGATGTGTGCAGCACAGGTTTGCAGGTATACATTTGTAAACATGGTGGAGGTGCACTGTCTGCATGTACGTGCATACTGGACACATGGGCAGGGTGGTATGCCCTGTATTACACAGTGTTAACACTCCATAGTTTCTATTGGTGGCCAGTATGCATTGTACTACACACATTTTGGAACTTGGGTACACATGTGTGTATGACATGGTCTGACACTGTGCTATGGGTGATACTGTTACTATGTGTCATTGGTTTGCATTCTGGTAGTATACATAACCTCTACAGCCTGACCATAAACAATCATTAGATGATGTCTTGACAACTGACACACAGATGTAGGGCAAACAGTGACATTTGTAACCTTCAGGAACTATACTATGCCAGTAACCAGTGGTGTTCACCTGCACACATTCCTGGGACCACTCCTGATTGCCATATAGGTCACTTAGGTACAAGCAAACACAGTAGGGATATGTCCGTCCATGTCTGGGAATGCATACTGTGGCCTATAATGCATTCTCCAGATGACACACACATCCTCCACAAGGGTATCATACAGACAGATACCTGTTGTCAAACCCATGCTGTAAAGCTATAAGTCAAGTAAAGCACGGTCATCCACCTTTACAAAACATAGTATCCCCATAGTACCACATAGGTAGTAGCCCACAACATGTTGACAGGTACCAATGTGTACATACAGCCAAGTGTTACATCATCTCTCCTTTGGTAATCACATTTCCAAAGGTATTTTGAAATCCCTCGGTGAATCACATAAGCAATAACGGGTCTGCATGCATATCCACAAAGGATGTTGTACACCTATAATGAAGAGCCATCATTGATAGACTTTGCTGCATTTGAACTGGTCTGGAATATACCTCAGACATAAACCCTCACTCACACTATTCAATAGAAACTGTAACGAGTGTGTGTGACACGGATGACCTAGGTCAGGGATCACTGCAGTGGCTATGCTTGTCACAAGCATACAGATGTGACCTAAGGTCTGGAAAGCGGCAGCACACTCTGGCAAAGATAACAGATGTGTTCATGGAGAAAGCAGGATTACCACCTATGAAATGATTGAGGTCACATGTATGTATATGTATTTGCCACACAGCTACCTGATAAGCAATGCACATACTGTTGTCATTGTGATATGTCATACAGTAGTAAAAGCAAAACTCACAACACAGTGACCAACTCTGTCACACACATAGTACACACACACTCACCAAGTGCAGGATTCAAACCCCTACCTAATTACTTTATGATATTAGAGCAATACACATTTACACGACGTGCTATACACATTACTAGGAGTTTTTCTTTCCACAGGTATATTTGTAGGATGGTGACATCATCGGACTTGACAAAGATAAGTATACCACTTTAGGTGTTGTAGTTGTCTCCAAAATGGCTGCTGTTTTACCAGGAGATACACAAACACTTGTCAAGTGCAGGATTCAAACCCCTACTTAATTAGATTATGATATGTGAGCAGTATGCATTTACATGACGCACTATACACATTACCGGGAATTTTTTTCCACAAGTATAATTGTAGGATGATGACATCATCGGACTTGACAAAGATAAGTATACCACTTTTAAGGAGTTGTAGTTGTCTCCAAAAAGGTTGCACCTCTATAAGGATATACACACAGTTGTCAAGTGCAGGATTCAAACCCCAACCTAACTACCTTACGGTACTAAAGCAGTATGCATTTACATGATGCACTATACACATTACGGTGAGCTCTTCTTTCCACAGGTATATTTGTAGGGTGGTGACATCATCAGACTAGACAATGTGGGTTGCATTAGGTGACATTAGATGGGCTACATAGAAGGAATATGTAAACACTTTGGCAATGTGATCTTCAAAGGAGAGTTTACTATCTACCTGGGTCCCCAGGGCCATAATTACATTCTCCGTACATACTGGATTACCACCTATGTGGTAACTTGTGTACACTTGTGTGCCTGTGACATAGCTGTTAATGTTCAAGCTGGTAAGCTTGTCCATGATGCCGGAGTGGGGAAATGGTGTTGAAAGGCCTTAGTGAGGTCCGGGTGGCCTGTGTGGACTACTTTCACCTCAATCTACGTCCTTGGTAACTGTTTCAAATAAGTCAACTAGGTTTAGGAGCCAGGATCTACCTTTAACAATGCCAAGTTGGGTAGAGTCCAGTGTCTGGAGGTCCCCAATGTCTCTGTTTGTGGGTTCCATGATTATTTGCTCCATAGCTTTGCAGACCAGGCTGGGTAGGCCTATAGGGCAATGGTTTCCTGGTTCTGTTGGAGCACCCCCTTTGTGGAGCTGGATGACTGTTGCTGTATGCCATTCTCTGGGTACATAGCCTATGGTAAGTTTGAGTCTGGACAGTGAATGTAGGTGAGGGTGTAGTTCCTTTTGGGGCTGGTGTAATTCGCAGCCTGGGACACCATCCAGTCCCACTGATGCTTTGTTCCTAGCTTTGGAGAGGGCTGTTTTGACCTGCATGTCCATGAAGTCTGGTGCTCTGCATTCTTCTGGGATAGACATAGGCCCTTTTGGGGGTGATGGGGGTTGCCCTGAACTTGTCCCCCAGGATGTGGGCAATGTAGGTTGGTTCAGTGTATCTTTTTTCCATTTTGCAGTAGCTGACATCATATTTGAGAGTTGCCACCTAAATGTTTGGTATAGCTAACAAAGGCTTTGTGGTTGTTATTCTTACATTCCTGGGCAATTTGTCTTTAGAAACTGGCCTTGGATTATTTTATGAGCAATCATTGTTTCTTCCTAATAATGATCAGTGATGCCTTTCCTTTTGTAAAGTTTGCTCTATCATGTGTTCGTTCCCTCCTTCTGTTGTCTAGCTTATTTATGTGAGATGACCACCAGATTGGTTTCCTATTTTTGGAGGAGTGCATCTTGGTTTAATTTGCCATGTCTCGATCCATGCATCCCTGTAGATGCTCATAGAATGCACTTGTAAATTATTCTGCAGATTGTATAGCATTATCCTATAGCAAGGGTGCTTTGGACCTTTCCACTTTGGTCTTGAGAAGAGTGCTGTTTGCTTTAGAAACTTTCTTCACAGTGGTTTCCTTGACTGTGGGGGGGGGGGGGGGTGTGATGTGGATGTCCAGTGTGATTACTTTATGATCTGATATTACCAACAAGGAGTTTACCTCAGTTGTGGAACACTGGTACCCCATGTTGCTGATGATCAAGTCCAGTATGTTGTCACCTCTAGTGGGCGTGGTGGCCAGCTGTTCCAGAGCGTTTGAGTTTTTAAACTCTAGAAAGCACTGGGCAAAGTACGTTATACACAAGTTATTTTCCCAGTCAGTGTTTTGGTAGTTGTAATCTCCTCATATAATGGTGTTTGGTAGGACCTTTATAATTTCCACTGTTCTCAGGAATACTGAGTGAGGTTCTTGAGACAAGGTAGGTGATCTGTAGCAGGCTACAATCTGATAAGCAGCTTTTCCCAGTGTTAGTTGCACTTGCATGTTTTCCAAGGCCTCTTGCTGTGTCACTACCCGAATATAGACTGGGAACATTACTCAAGCCCTAACTTTCTAGCCCAACGGTTCCTGGAGTTCATAAATTCAAATGCCATGGAACAGCTAGTCACTGTTCCCACGAGAGGAGAAAATATACTAGATCTCATTGTCACAAACATGGGGACAAAATGCTCCACACCGGAAGTATATCCCTCATTGGTGAGATCTGATCATAAACTAATCTCACTGGAAATCCACATCCCGCCCCCACCCCAAACAAAAAAGACCATAGTGAAGAACTTCTCTAAAGCAAACTTCACACTACTCAAGACTGGTGTGGTATCCTTCAAGGCCCCTGAGTCAGAGGAAACCACAACCCAAGCTATGGAAGCCCTTACAAATGCCTTCTATGAACACCTCCAGGACTGCATGGATCAGGCAATCCCAAATAAAACCAAGACTCTTTCCACAAAGGGCAAGCGTCCAGTCTGGTGGACCCCAGCCATTAACAAACTTTACAATAAGAGGAGAAAGCTATTACATGATAGAACAAAATCCATAAAAGGGAAGTCACCCTGATCATTATTAGTAAAAAATACGAGCACTCATAAAATCAACTAAGGCCAATTTTGAGAGAAAAATTGCCATGGATTCAAAGGACAATCATAAGGCCTTTTCAGCTATGTTAGGAACCTGGGTGGAAACTCACAGATATGCTCAGAATTAGTCCAAAATGATACAAAAATCACTGAACCCACAGACATTGCCAACATACTGGCAGACAGGTTCAGTGCAAACTTCACCCCCTCTCCCCTAAAGGAGAGATAACTATCCCAGCCGAGTGTAGCCTCCCGGACATCTCAAATGCAGGTGAAAGCTGCTCTCTAAAGCTAAAAACACAGCATCAATGGGACGGATGGTGTCCCCGGCTGTGTGCTACACGAGCTAAATGAGGAATTAAACCCGCACATAAGGCAGCTGTTTAATCTCAGCCTTACCACAGGATACGTGCCCAAGGAGTGGCGTGACGGCAACTGTGGTCCCACTCCACAAAGGTGGCGCCTCTCACGGACCCTGGTAATTACCGCCCCATAAGCTTAACAAGTCTAGTCTGCAAAGCTATGGAGAGGATCATAATGGAGCTCATAAACAAAGATATAGGGACTTGCAGACATTGGACCCGACCCAGTTTGGCTTTGTCAAGGGAAGATCATGCCTTTTGAACTTGGTCGACTTCTTGAAATAGTCACCAAGGCCATTGATGAGGGAAAGGCAGTCCATACAGCCTACCTTGACCTTGCAAGGCTTTCGACACAATACCCCACTCGGGTATTGTAGAAAACTTACCAGCTTAAATGTAAACCCATATGTCACAAGATGGGTTGCAAACTGGCTTAAGGACAGAACCCACAGGGTTAGAGTTGCTGGCGCTGTGTCAGACTCCAAGCCGGGTCACAAGTGGTGTCCCACAGGGCTCGGTCCTTGGCCCCTATTGTTTGGCATCTACTTCTCAGAAGTACAGGCCAACATGGGAGGACTTTGGCTGACAAAGTTTGCAGATGACTGCAAACTGGGCGCCATAGTGGAAAGTGCATCGGACACGGATATCCTTCAGAAGGGACTCACGGAAACAGATAGCTGGTGCCAGAGCCATGGCCTGAAGTTAAGCGCCAAAAATGTATAGTCATACCCTTGGAAAAACAAGGTAACCCCAAGCTACCATATAGGTGGCAATCCACTAAGCACAGAAGAGGTTATCAGGGACCTGGGGACCCAGGTTGACAGTGGCCTTTCTTTTGACACTCACATTGCTAAAGTGGTTAGAAAGACCTTCTACATTGCCCACCTGATCATGAAGGGATTCACATCCAGATCTAGTGAGGTCATTGTTCCCTGTACTCTTCACTTATCAGACCAATGATCGAGTACAATGCCCCATTCGGGATGTATCTCACCCGACATCTGCAGCAATTGGAGAGACCCCAAAAGTTCCTCACCAAAAGGATAAAGGGACTCCAAAATCTGTCATATGCTGCCAGATTGAAGAAACTCCAGCTCTATTCAGTCGCATACCGTCTGCTCAGAGGTGACATGTGCCTGACATACAAGGCCATGTCCAACCCGAATTAATGGACATGCTCCACCTCAAAAATCCAAATCCACCAAAACCACTAGAGCAAGCGACTTAAACCTTAGCACGAATATAAACAGGACGTGCTGTAGGGATAGTTTTATCACTCAGAGACTCCTATGCTGTGGAATAAAATCCGGTCCATGTGAGGCAGAGCACCTCGCTGACTCTGTTCAAGAGAAATCTAGACCTGTGGATGGGAGATCGTAGGTTTACCCCGGGAATCATCTCTGGGTCACTGCTGGACAGAGGCACAACAAACTAATGGGCACAGTATTTTTTCATATAAGGGGTGGCGTAAGCCACAATAATTTGGGCTAGGCTTATAAATGCCTTAGGGCAGATAGCCTAGTATAAACCTATGAACCTATGAACCTATGAACTAACCTGAAGGTGTGGGTATCCATAAGGTAAATGGATACACCACTTCCTTTTGTATTTCACTCTGGGTTTTGGGGCTGAAGATCAGAGGGATTGTGAGTGTTTTACATGGAGCATGTCCAACAGATCTGTGTTTGATATAGCTTTGTATGTTAGGCAGAGATCACCTCTGAGTAGGCGATATGTGAGAGAGTAGAGCTGGAGCATTTTGAGACGGTCTGTGTATGGCATGTATTTCAGGCTGCTGATGCTATTTGTGAGGTATTTCTGCAGGCTTTCCAGTTGCTGTAGATGTCTTGTGAGGTACATAGCAAAAGGGGTGTTGTACTCTATTACGGATCTAGAGAGTGATGAGTAGAGGGGAACAATGTCCTCATCTATTCTGCATGATACACCTTTTGTGATGAGGTGTGCCACATACAAAGATTTCCTGACTACTGCAGGATGTGATTATCACAGGTGTGTCCACTGTCCACCTGTGACCTAAGGTCTCTTATTACACTTTCAATGTTAAGTATACTACTGCCAATGTCATAGTTCATGGCTACAGAGTTTTTACCAAAGAGGATAACAATGCACATTTTGGCATTGAGCTTGAGGCCATGGCTTTGAGACTAGGCATCTGTTTCAGTGAGGCCCTTTTGTAGGATGTCCACATCTTCAGGAGTTTCGATTATGGCTCCTAGTTTGCAGTCATCTGGAAACTTCATTAGCCACAGATCTTCCATGTTAAAGTTTACTTCAGGGAAGTAGATACCAAAGAGGACAGGAGTCAGGACTGAACCCTGTGGTACTTCACTAGTCTCTGGTCCAAAGTCGTACTTGGTGTCTGCTACTTTCACAGTGTGTGTGTTCTGTCAGTTAGCCAGTTGGCAACTCATCTTGTGACATAACGGTTTATACCTTGTTTAGTGGGTTTATCTATATTTCCAGAGTGGTGGATGGTGTTGAAAGCCGTGGCAAGATCTACATAGGCTGTGTGAACCACCTTACCCTTGTCTACGGTTCTGGTGACTGCTTCAATGACATCTATCAGGTTTAGGAAATATGATCTGCCTTTTACAAACCCAACATGGTTTTGTGGTCCAGAGTTTGGAGATTACCAATGTCTTTTTTTATAAGTTATATGTTGATACATTCCATGGCCTTGCAGAGCAGGCTCATTAGGCTAAAGGGGCGCTAGTTCCTGGGGTCCATAGTGGCTCCCCCCTTGTGTAGTGGGATAACCATCACTGTGCGCCATTCAGCAGGCACAAAGCCTGAGGTGAGGCTATAACTTAACATGGTAGGTTGGTGTAGTGCCTGTTCGTTCTGTAGTTTGTGCAGAACACAGCCTAGGATGTTATCTGGTCCCATGGATGCTGTCTTCCTGGCTTTGGAGAGTGTGTTTTGCCTGGACAGCCATGATGACAACAACTTTGCAGTCTTCCGTTATAGAGATGTGCTCTTTCATGGCTGAGAGGGGGGGTAAAGTTAGCACTCATCCTATCTGCCAGGATGTTTGCAATATCAGTTGGGTCTGTATATTCAGTGCCATTGTGCTGTAACTCAGAGCAGATCTGAGTGTTACCATTGAGATCCTTGACATAGCTATAGAATGCTTTGTGGTTGTCTTTATAATCAGTGACGATTTTGTTTTCAGAACCAGCTTTGGAGGATTTCATCATGGAACACAACTTCTTACTGATGTTGACCATGGAGCTACTCCCATCATGGGATTTTACCCTCATTTGCAACAGTATTTTCCTTCTGTTGTGCAGTTTGTTTATGGCAGGGGAACACCAGATTGGTTTGCTTTTCTTGGAGGATAGTGTCTTGGTTCTGTTTGGGATAGCACGATACATGCAGTCATGTAAGTGCTTATAAAGTGCAATTGTGAAGGATTCAGTAGTTGTAACTGTTTTGTCCATCTGCATGGGTGTCCTGCAGTTCAGCACTTCTGTCTTAAGAGGCATGATGTTGGCTTTGGAGACATTTTTAACATGGTTTCCTTAATGGGGGTGTGGGTCCAGGATGTGGATATGTAGGGTAATTAGCTTATGGTCAGATGGGACCAATGAGGCGCTGACGTCAGGTGTAAAACACCAGTCACGCAGGACAAACCAAACCCCGTAACCAACACAAATAGCCACAAAGTGAGCTAAACGCTACTCATTGCCAGTAGTCTCAGCTTCAAGATGCACACACTCGAGACACTTCTCATTATGGAGAATATTGATATCTGTGCAGTATCAGTTACCTAGTTCAAGGCTCCAGACAGCACACCAGCACTACCAGGATACTACTCATTCCATACCTTCCTGCATCAGATCCTGAATCATAGTACATAGGGTGAGGATGTATTCATATTCATCAGGAATACCTACACCTCTCTCTACATGCTCTCTACAGGATATGTGCCCATAGAATGTTGCACAGCAATGTTTTTCACACTCCACAGGTGTGGGGCCACAAAAAGTTCTTGGCATTCATGCTCTATGAGCCTGACAAGTGTGTTCTGCAAAGCAATGGAGCCAGTCATGATGGAAGTCAACAATACAGAGATTGGGAACCTTCACACAGTTGAGCACACCCAGTTTGGCTTCGTCAAATGCAGACCATGCCTCCTGAACTGGGAGGATTTGTTTGACAGTTACCCAGGCTACAGATGATTGAAATGAGCTCCACACAGCCTACCTATACCTCGCTAAGGCCTTTGACACCATTCCCCAGTCAGGTATCATAGATGAACACACCAACCTGGCCATGAATCCATACATCACAAGATGGTTTGCAAACTGGCACACAGATAGATCTCACACATTACGAGTTGCTGGCTACACGTCAGACTCTACACCGGTAACAATGGTGTCCCCCAGGGTTCAGTCCTAGGGTCCCTCCTGTTTGGTATAGACTTCTCAAATGTACATGCCAACACAGGAGAGTTGTGTTTGACTAAGTTTGCTGGGAACTGTAAAGTGTTTGCCATAATAGATTCCCCGGAAGACAGACATATTCTCCAGAAGGGACTGTATGAGACAGATGTGTGGAGTCAGGATCATGGCCTCAAGTTCACTGTGGAGAAATGCATAGTGATGCTCTTTGTTGAAAACAAAATACCCACAAACCACCACATGGGTGTAACCCCTTGAAAATGACAAGGTGATAAGGGATCTGGGGACATGTGTACATAGTCATCTTTCCTTTGACAACCATGTTGCCAAAGTGATTGGGAGATCCTATGTGGCCCACCTAATCAACAAAGGGTTTGCATCAGGATCCAAAGAGGTAGTGTTGTCACTCTACTCTTACATCATCAAACCCATCATTGAGTACAGTGCACCATTATGGATGTACTCGACTTAGCATATCCAGCAGCTGTAGAGACCACATATGTACCTCACCAAGAGGATTACTAGCCTCGGACAGTTGTGTTGTGCAACACAACTGGTAAAACTAAATCTGTTCTTCATTGCGTACCGCCTACTCAGAGGCACACTCTGCCTAACATACAGAGCCATGTCCAACACATAACTGTTGAACATGCTCCATCTACACATAACAACATTGAGTCACCCAACACATTCCAGGGATATGAACCTCATCAGGACGATGTGTACAACATGCTGGTGGGATAGAGTACCATCCCAGACACTTGTCTTACTGTGGAAAAGAGTCCCAATGTACATCAGACAGAACCCCTCGCTGACACTCTTCAATTGGAAACTTGATGAGTGGATGGGAAACAGACAATCCATGCCAGGCATCACATCAGCAGCCCCACTAGAAGGGGGCTTAGCGTACTAACTATTAGAACTAGGCCTTGGGAGACTACCCAATGGTGTGGTGGAAGCTGCACAACTTACATAGGCTGATATATGCCTTCGTGGAGATAGTCTACTACATACCTGTGAACCTTTGTGACAGGTACATGTCTACAGATAGTAGATGTGTACTTCATTGTACAGTCATGATGCACAGCAGGCACATGGACCACATACACTGTAATGTTTACAGATACTGGTGACTGTTATGTACAGTGGGAGAGATGTGCACCTCATGTCTTTCGTGCCATTGGGATGTGTGCTGGGTGGGACATTCCTAGATGGCTCCCTGTCATGGATACCCTCTTACACACACCTCTGCCCATCCATCTTTGGCATATTATGCTGTGTTCCCCCTACATATATATAGAGGTACATAGGTAGGTAATAGGCTATCTGCCTGAAGGCATATATTAGTATGGCCAGAGTGTGCAGCTATCACCACCCATGGAGTTAGTTCCCTAGGCCTCTGTGTAGTAGAGCTGATGAAGTGATCCATGGTGTGACAGTTCAGTTTCAGATATACTCATCATGGCTCCTCTGGAATTGTCAGCAAAGGTCTCAGCTTAATGTCGATTGGAAGTATGTTCCAAAGCAAGAGAAGTCTGTGAGTTAGTAATGTATCCCTCCAACATGTTCTATTTAATGTTGTGATGATGATATCCATAGAGCATGTGGTACAGTGAGCTTGGGTTTACTTCAGATAGTGCATGTACAGCAGTTCTGCATTGGACATGGACCTGTCTGTCGGGAAGAGATCTCCTGAGTAGACAGTATGCAACAGAGTACAGATTGAGTTAAATTCAGTCTTGTTGCATGGGGGAATTGTTTGAGGCCAGTAATCCTCTTGTCGAGGTACTTCAGTGGTCTTTCCAGCTGCTGAGAGTACATAGTCAGATTCATCGCAAGTGTATTGTGGTACTCTCTGATGGTTCTGATGACTGATGTGTGGAGGGAACCTCCTTTGACCTACATGCAAAGACTTTGGCAGTTTGTGGGAACACATAGCATGATTTTCTAACCACTTTGCGAATATGTTTCTGAAAGTGGAGATGACTATCCACATGTGTCCATAGATCCCTTATTATCACCTACATATTTACGGTTTTGGCACCTATGTGGTAATTGTGTGACTATAGCTCGAGGCCATGCATTTTACAACACATATGTCTTGACTGAGACCCTTTTTAAGGATGTCTCTGTTGTCCCAAACATTGATTATGACAACTTTTTTGCAGTCATCCACAAACCTTGCTAAACATAGCCCTCGTGTGTTTGACTGCACTTCTGAAAAGTATACACCAGACAGGAGGGGTCCCGGGACTGAGCCATGGGGGACAGCAGTTGTTACCAGCTTGAACAGGAGACCACAATTGTTGCCTTGTGGGATCTATCTGTGCCCCAGTTGGCAATCTATCAGATCACATACATATTTATGCATTGGTTGTTGATTTTGTGAATAGGACATGTGTCTGTGATGTTGGAAAAGGGATTTTCAAGGTCTATGTGGGACATGTGTAGCTCATTTCATTGATGTATGTCCTGGGTGACTGCCTTGAAAACAGTCTATTAGGTTTGGGAACCATGATCTGCCCCTGACCAAACTGGAACTGATAGGGTTGGGTGTTTGTAGGCTCACAGTAGCTCTGCTTATCAGTTCCATCATGATGGACTCCATGGCCTTGCAGATCAGGCTTAATAGGCTTATAAGACAATAGTTCCTATGGTCTGTTGTGCAACAACAATTGTGGAGTGTGCCAAATTTTGCTGTAACATATTCAACAGTTTCATATCCTGTACAGAGGGTGAGTTTCAACAGACTGTTCAGGTGCAGGGTCTGTTTGTTTTGGAGTTCACATATGACACAGCTAGAGAAACCATGTCATCCCATTTTTAGGTTTTTTTTTAGGTTTGGAAAGTGCTGTTTAACCATTGTATATGTGATTTCTGGGTTTTCACAATCTCTAGGTATGATAATTGGCCCTTTTGTCAGTGAGAGGGGGGTAAATATGTATGAACCTGTCTGACAAGATGGTGGCAGTGTCAGTCATGTACATGTATTCCTTTACAGTTTGCACTGACCCAGAACATATATGAGTTTACATTGATATATATGACATTGCGAAATAAAGCTTCATGGTTCTCTATGGACTCTTTGACAATATTTTTGCCAGAACATGGATTGGATAATGTTAGGAGTGCTCATTGTTTATTGATGATACTGATCTGAGATTTATTGATCTTCTTTGATTTTCCACTTTCTTTGAACACTTAAGTGCTTGTAGTACATAGTTTGATTATGACAGGAGTCCAATATATTATGTGGATCTGTTTTCATATAACTGTGTGTGCAAGGCAGGATTGGTGAATAGTGACAAGTTTCTGGGATATGTACTGCAACTGGCCGATATGTGTGGCCCACCACTGTACTCAGACAAGTGTGTGATCATGCCCAGTATGACCTTTCAGTATGTTGTTGACTGACATTTGTACCGTTTATTTAAGTGTGTGAGCATGCCCAGTATGACCTTTCAGTATGTTGCTGACTGAAATTTGCTATATTTGTTGAAGTGTGTGAGCATGCCCAGTATGGACATATATACTATATGTGTGTGTGAAAAATCAAGTGGGTTTTTACTTCAGGGCTCATCTTTGTGCTGTACATCGACAGGAAGCACGATGTGCCTGCAGGGCATAGACTTATCAACATTTCTACATACAGGGGGGACGGACAGCTATTATTTGTACATTTCTACCCAGGGGGCACACCTGATTGTTACTGTGGGTGTACATAGGATGAGGGGTTCACCTGACACTTATACACATTTGGTAGGCCTGCACTGCTATGTCAGGTACTCCATTTCAGTCTGTACTGCTGCCTATCATACTGGCCTGAGGCATACTACTGTACTACAGAACATAGCTTCCCATTTCACATATATTAGTTTGTGATTTCATAGCCTACCCAACCCACATCACACTGCCTGGCCTGCTGTTCTCTGTCTGCATAGGCCTGGGGGGAAGTTCAGAGGGCATGATACAGCATTTGTTTGTGTTTGCGTTAGTCTACGATTGCCCTGCTGTGTCTGTGCCAGTGAAATGCTGTCATGGCTTAGTGGTTCAGTACTGTGACTATAGTGTACAGTATTCTGTGTTCGAGCCCTGTCACTGCTTTTTATTTTCCTGCTGGGCAGACCTGACTGGTTAAGGAACAGTAAAGCAGGTGTGAGTGTGTTTACCCGACTTTGCCCAACATTGCCCAATGTTGCGCTGGTTTGCGCGGCATGCAGCTCCACGCAATTGTGCTTAAATATGCTAAATAGTGGTAAAATGAGTTTAGCACTGCTTTATATTGCTTAAAATAGGGAAATCATGCCCCAGGTGGTGCTGCAGGGCTGCCTATGTCAGATGCACATGGTACACTCCCTATACATGTTTGATAACAGGTAGTGTCAAGTTAGGCATCCATTTTATTGTATGTGCGAGTCAGAGAGAGGTGTAATTTCCAGGGTTCCTACTGAGTCAGTGTATGTGCTATGTGTTGCCTCTTTGACAAGGCCAGGGCATACTGGGCATGACTCCTTCTGCCTACTGGGGCAGGCTCAGGTTGTTCCTTCTCCAAGTAATGCTGTGCCTGTGCAGGCCTTGGCAATAGTGGGGGGCTGTTTGGCCCTGCCCCATGCTGTTCCTGCTGCAGCTGTTTTTACAGGATCATATTGCGTAGCATGGCACATACCATGACAATTTGGGTACATGTAGTTGGTGAGTAATGCAGGGCTCCACCAGATATGTCCAGGCACTGGAACCATGACTTGAGCATCCCAAACACATGCTCAATAATGTTTCTTGTTTGTGCGTGTGCCTCATTATGGAGTTCTTGTTCAGGTGTGTGTGCATTTTTGATGGGTGCCATCAGCCATGGCTCCAGTGCATATCCAGCATCCCCCACTAGGTGACCGTCAGGGATGTCCCCATTGGCAAATCTCTGGTACAGCTGCATCAGATGCCAGATGTGGGAATCGTGATACCTTCCAGGTCAGCCAGCACACACATTCATTATTATGACCTGGGCATCGCAGATGACCTGGCAGTTGATGGAGGGGAAGCCCTTGTGGTTAATGCAGACTCTACCCCGCTCACCGGGTGGTGCTTTGATGTGTATGCGTGTGCAGTCTATTGCACCCACCACCTCAGGGTATTCTGCTATTTGGTGGAAAAGATGCATATTGCTGGCCAATGCATCACCAGAATTGGGGAAATATACATGCTCACCGACATGTGCTGACATGGCATCCAGGAACTGGTCAGTGTCCTGAATGCTGATGCCTGTGAAACCCCCATCATATAAAAAGTTCCAACAAACCAAGTACGTGCACTGACTCCCTACCAAACTAACACAGAACCCCCATCATATCACCAGTTGGTCTCTGGAAGGTACCTGTAGCTAGTATTCGTAGGCCAAAACATACCTCGGTATCCACTGGGATGGGTTCCCCTCTGTTGGTTCTGTGTGTGAGGCTTGGCTGGCACAGCTCAACAATTTGCTGCAGGAGGTCTCTGTCCACTCTATAGCGCTCCACTATCTCCAGCTCATGTAGCCCCTGGTAGGTTACCCTGGGCCTGTACACTCTTCTCCGTCTCCTCATTGTGGCTTGCTTTGCAGCATTCACAACATCACCACCCTCAGCACCTTGCACATGTTCATTTATGATAGCTATTGCAGCCCCTAACATTTTGTCAGCCTTAAGCTTTTAAAGTTTTCACTCTTTGTATACTGCAGTGTTGCAGAGTTCTTGTGAAAAAACAGGGTAGACTGTTGTTAGCAGAGTTTAAAGTGTTGGGTTGGGCTGGGCTAGTCTACTGTCTGTGTAATTGGCTGATTCTGATATGTTTCACCTGGCAGCTCTGCTAGTTCTCCTTGGTTAACTTCCTACTACTTCTTTTCCTTCCTTATTCCCTGCTTCCACAAGGTGCAGCGGTGTGCAAACAAGTGCATATGCGTGCACACGGGTGCACACATGCGCACACACTGTGTGTCCGTTTGCAAGTAATTTCAGATATATCCACGGTGTACACCTTTGGTTTCTTGCTTTCAGCTAGTAGCACTTACACATGCCTCTTGCAATCCTGAGCAACTCATGGCAAACACAAGCCACTGTGCTCCAATCACCTTACAGTCTTTCAGACATACCCCCTCATGATGTCATCTATCTTGTACTCTACTACTACCCTACTCCTACAATTACACTCTAGGGACATGGCTCATATGCTGCGAAAAATTGGGGTTCACTATCCTTATCCTCATTTGCATAGGATTGCTTACTAATGCTTGGTTACATCTCTCACACTGAGCTTCCCCCCCTTAGCAACCACTACTCAGTGGCCATGTTGTTTTCAGCCTGCTATTCACCTGCATGGTAGAACAAGGTTTTTAGTAAAAATGCACATTTGTGGCTATTTTTCACTTATTTTCATTTTATTTAAAGCACAGCATGTTTGCGCGCCACTGCGCTACGCTTAAACATTGGCGATCGGGGAAAAAAAATTTGGATTTTTAAGGATTTACAACATTTGCAAATGCCAATGGCCTTATATTTGGTCACTAGCATGCTTCCTCAACTATATGCATCCTTTATTTGTAGCTGTCATAGCTCCGTTTAGCTATTTGCAGAACGGTACAACGTTAACAACGGAGTACATTTCTACAGATAATACTACTCTTACACGGACAGGTTAGTGTTTCCTGGATCACAAATTTACATAATTTGCATAGCTTTCAGCAGCAAATGAGGTAATTTGCATACCGTAACACTGTCCATACAAGAGTAGCTTTAGAAGCTCTCATGCACGCCCTTGCCGGCTATTGCTGAATCGCTCAGCGGACATATTGCCTGTCTGCCGTCTTACACTGTTCTTACACTCCGTGCAAGCCTTCGTAAATCCGGCCCATACTGTTTACCCTGATCTGGATGTATAAACATATCAATAGTGTCAATATAACTGCAGTACTTACAAGTATACCATGGTCTAGTTCCTTTATAAGTGGAACCCATTTTATTCCTAGTAATTTTACCATCAATAAACAGTTTTGGATAACAAAGCATCTGTTTTAAAGATCGTTTCTTCTTAAAGATAAAGTTAGGTTGTTCACCCACTATCTTTTAAGATCTTTGTTTGTTGTTATAATGGGCCAGTGCTTCCTTACAATATCCAAAACATAATCTGTAGTGTAAGAATAAGTCACCGGTACCCTGGATTTACCATCACTCAGTCTCGTGGCATGAATAGAATGTGGATTTGAAGAAAAGAAGGGCTTCTACCTTCTCTAACATCAGAGACTTTATTCAGTAGTTGTACATTACACCTCTTGTAGCCCCTATCCACAAACTTATTCTCCAGGTCTTTCATTTCAGCTATAAAATTGCCTTCACTGACATTCACCCTTGAGACTCTTAAGTCCTTGCCCTTGTACTATGTTATCAAATACATATTTAGGGTGCATGCTTGTTTGGTGTAAAAAGTTGTTCCAGTAACAAGGTTTCCTGTATAGTGAGGTATCCATCTGTCCATTGCTTAAAACTCTAATAAGTACATCTAAGTAACTCATTTCTACCTTGGAATACTCAGCTGTAAATATCAGAAATGTAGTAGTAGCATTAATCTCTTCTATAAACTTAACCAACTCATATTGTGTACCCTTCCAAATCAAAAATAAATCATCCACAAAAAGTCTATAAAATAAAATGTAAAATACAAATATGTGCTTAAGTTCGCAAATGTGCATAATGAGATTGGCGTAGCTGTTGGCACATGATGTGCTCATTGCTATGCCATCTCTTTGCAAAACATAATTACCATCAAAAATAAATACATTATTATATAAAACCAACTCAAGTAAACAACAAAGTAATTCAACCTTACTATCACTACATATATTTTGTTCCTTCAGATATTGTACCACCCATTCAATACCTAACATATTAGGTATAACTGTGAAGAGGGACTTTACATCCAAGGTTACCAAGTACCATCCCTCTACATCAAATGTAGAATGTATAAACTCATAAAGATCAATCAGAAATGGTCAAGAGTCACTCAGGATATGTGATTTGGTATTGACAAGTGGTCTAAAATTCTTTTCTAGAAAGATGGACATAGACACTGTACTCCATTTATTACCAGAGACTATAGGTCTAAGTGGTGGATTAACTGGATCATTGTGTAACGTGGGAAGGCCCTCTATAAAGGTAATCAAGGGATGTTGCACAAAAAATAATCAATCAAACTTCTATCAGCCAAGATAACAGCATACAACTCAACTTGTCTTTAATACAAATTAGCTTGTTATTAACATCAAACAGTGTAATTTTACTATAAAAAGAATTGTCAGACAACATAACATTCATTTTGTCAGCATACCATGAAAAATCTAGAATTACAATAGGCCCCCCTTTATTGGCAGGGTATATAACAATACTTTGTTCAAGTGTTACTTTTTCTCTAACAGTCATATTAAAAAAATGTTTCCCCTTATTTGCAGAATCTTAGCCCTTATAAATTTCATCTAAACATATTTTTTTTCAAATGCCTCAATAAATGGATGTAAAACAGGTTGGCAAGTGCTTGGCTTCCTAAAAACATATTCACTAGATGTAACTACATTGTCTTTATACATACACATTAACATTACATTTCTAGTGAAAGTTTTCATATCAAAAATCATCTCAGTAATATCAGTACTCTGTGAGGGGACAAAAGAAAGACCCCTGTGTAACAATGATAATTATTCAGTACTCAGTACTTTACTAGACAAGCTATAAATCAAGTCTTTTTGCCGGTACCTCTTTATGCTTGGTGTTTCTACAGAGTCTTGATTCAACTTGCTTTTGCACCTTGTCTGGCTCTGAGACCTCAGTAGCCTCTCTCCCATTTTCTGGTGTATAGGTAAAGGAAAAGTCAAGTTATTAGCATTTTGTTGTTCACCAATAGCTTGAAAAGTTTTATTCTGGTCATTGTGCACCTCAGCAGCCACAACAAAAAGTTTTTCTCCTTGCTCCCATGTCTAAACCATTTTCAGACATGTTGGAATAGCCAATGACATCATTAGCATTGGTAGAAGCATTGTTATTCAATATATCACAGACAGAAGTGGATGCTGAATTAGCTGACATCTGCTGAACAGAATCAGCATGGTTAACATTCACAGGTGACTGTTCCATAGTTTTCTCAACAGCATTAACCCCTGCTGTCCTTGGCCAAGAAAACACATGTCCTTTCAAAAAACAATTTCTGTCTCTAGTTAATTTCTTCATTTTAGTGCACAAAAGTTTCTGTTCATAAAGATTAGCTGCATCCAAAACAGTGCTAGTCAATCTATCAAGCAGTTCAACAGAAAATTGCTGATGTAAATCAAATACACACTTTTCAAACTGCATAGTTGTCTAGTTCTTTCTGCCACTCACCTAATAAAGTGGGATATGCAGTTCCTTGTGCTGGTATCTTCAAAATATGTAGACCCCTAGGAACAACACTGAATTTAAGACATTTCCAGATGATAGCATTGGCATTGTGTTCTCTTCAGTTTATAAAGAACATTCTCTAGTTTAGAAATACCTTGTCTCAGTTGTAGGATATCAGTGCCAGTCTCAGTATTATCACACTCCAAAGACATACCATCCAGGGAATTCATGTCATGATATAAAAAGCATTGCAGCTTGTCCTTCAGACAGACATTACTGAATTTCTCAGTCATTGAGGCAGGTACATAATCCAGTTCAATATTCTCTTTAGCCATGGCCACAGCACTGGGTCTATACAGCAAATAACAAACAGGAGAAAATGACCAACTTGTGCTGCATAAACATCTCACTAAACAGATAAACCAGAGTAAAACAGTCCAAAAAAGTAGAATGATGAGATGACACCAGGCTCTCGGCATAAAATGAACAATCTTTTATTTTAAAATAACATAAGCTCTTTCACACTGTTGCTATTTCTTCAGATGTCAGTATAAAAATGCCATCACACACACTGCAATTTATAGAGAAATTCAACTAGCTAATCTACCAATTAAGCAATTATGCATTAAAAGAATGTTGTTGTTGTCTTTCGGCTTTTCCCCGTTAGGGGTCGCCACAGCGGAACTCAGGTCCACTAATGATTGGCAGTAGATTTTCATGAACGCCAAGATGCCAGCTCAACGTTTAACCTTCAACAAAGGCACGCCCATATACGCATGACTATCGAACAGCCACCCAACCACGGGGAGGACATGCAGGCTCCACACAGAAGGCACTCCAGCCGAGAATCGAACGGGAGTACCTCTTGCTGTGAGGCAACAATGTTACCGCTGCACCCCCGTGGAATTACTATGCATTAAAAGAATACAAACAATAAATGTAATAAAAATTTAAAAATAAGAAATAAACTTAAAATCAACTAATTCACATAAGTGTATGTAAAGCTCATCGAAAACATGAACAAATACTTCAGAAGAACTTCCCATTGGCCTACTTCACAAGATCTGCTGCTGTCATTCACATTAGAAGTAGCATTGGACACCTATCAGCCCTATAAACTCTGTAGCACATGTGATAATTGTGTAATGCTATAGTCCAAATAACTAGAGAGGTAGGAGTTCTAATCTCAGTCCTGGCAAGTGTAAGAGTGTGTGTGTGTGTGTGTGTGTGTGTGTGTGTGTGTGTGTGTGTGTGTGTGTGTGTGTGTGTGTGTGTGTGTGTGTGTGTTTGTAGGTGGAGCAGTTTTAGTCCATTCCCACACAGCACACTTGCTAGGCCCCACTTTAGCAGTCCTGCTGATGTCATTCCCCTTAGAAGTACCTTTACTCAACCACAACCCTTTAAGCTCTGTAGCACATGAAATAGCTATGTAACAATATACTAGAAATAACTAGATAGGCAGGGATTCCAATCCCAGTTCTGGCAAATGTGTTTGTGTGCATAAATATGTGAATGTTTATAGGATGAAGTATTTTGAGGACTTTCTCACCCACAACAAATCCCAGTGCCCTACTTTAGCAGTCCTGCTGATGTCATTCCCCTTAGAAGTACCTTTGCATAGCCACAGCCCTATAAGCTCTGCCGCACGTGCAATAACTGTAACTATATAATATAAATAACTAGATAGGCAACAGTTCCATTCCCAGTTCTGACAAGTGTGTGTGTGTGTGTGTGTGTGTGTGTGTGTGTGTGTATGTGTACAAGTGTGTACGTTTATAGGATGAAGTATTTTGAGGACTTCCCCATCTAGTACACATCCCAGTGCTCTACTTTAGCAGTCCTGCTGATGTAATTCACCTTAGAACCACCTTTGGTCCCTTATCATCCCTATATGCTCTATAGCACTTATGATAACTATACAACACTATAGCAGAAATAGCTATATAAGTATGGTTCTAATCCCAGTCTTGGCAAATATAAGTGTGTGTGTATGTTTCTTCATAGATGCAACAGTTTTAGGCCATTCACAACCACTACACGTCCTAGTGCCCTACTTTAGAGTACCTTTGGACAGCTCTCAGCCATATAAGCTCAGTGGTGCATGCAATAACTACGTAACAATATAGTTTGTATATCTAGATAGGCAGGGGAATCTATTCTCAGGTATGGCAAATGGGTGTGTGTATAATTGTATGTACAAGAGTTTGTAAGTGTGCATGTTTGTAGGACAAAGTATTTTGAGGCCTTTCCCACCCACACTCTTCCCAATGCCCTACTTTAGCAGTCCCGGTGATGTCATTGCTCTTTGCAGTACCTTTGGACAGTACTCAGCCCTATAAGCTCTGTGGTGCATGTAATAACTAAGTAGCAGTATAGTACAGATAACTAGATAGGCAGGGGTTCTACACTCAGTTGTGGCAAATGTGTGTGTGTGGGTGGGGATGAAGGTGTTTGTAAGTGTGCATGTTTGTAGGGTCATGCCTCTTGATGCCCTTTCCAGTCAGTACATTTCCCATTGCCATACTTTACAAGGGCTCTTGATGTAAAGCAACTTAGATATACCTTGTGACACTGTTAAACCCTATGAGCTCCATGACATGTGTGATAACTGCATAACAATGCAGTGCACATAACTAGATAGGTAATGGTTCTAAACACAATGCTGGCAATTGTGATACTCTGTGTGTGTGTGTGTGTGTGTGTGTGTGTGTGTGTGTGTGTGTGTGTGTGTGTGTGTGTGTGTGTAGGTGAGAATCATATCCTCTGGAGGTGTGGGTTATACAATTTTGAGGCATGTACCATTCAGTACACGTCCCATTGCCCTACTTTACAAGGCCTGCTGATGTCATTCACTGTAGATGTACCTGTATACATGTCTCAGCCTTCTATGTTCTGTGGAGTGTGCAATAACAGGATAATTCTATAGTGGAAAGAATTGCATAGGTAGGGGTTATAATCTCACTACCGACAACTCTAATAGTGTGTGTGAAACATATCCCCTGTGTTGGTTACAGCATTTTAAGGCCTGGGGCAAACCTTATGGTACTTCTGCCTGCCGCAATCCATCTCTTTCACTGCTACTGTAAGGCCCACAACAAAAGGTGACAAATCCTACTGTGTGATGGGTCTAGTAGCAACATGGTGAATGTGGCCAAGACCAAGGCTATTGGAGTGAGCTTTACAGTGTCACCAAGTGCATATGCACATACTGTAAAAGCTGTCTTACTGCTATACAGACTACATAAAATGACAAGGTGTAACGATATGTGATGATAACTGATGAAGGAACAGGCCCATACACTATCACTGCAGTACCTACGTGGTTCAGACTCACAGGGATTCATTTCAGACAACATTGCAGGACAGTCTGCAATACATACAGGAAACATATAAAGTTGTAGGTGCATAGCCTCATAAGATGATACTAGGATACTGGCCCTGATGTCTTCATAAGCCTGGCCCAGACTTTCTCCCATGTTCCTTCACTGCCAGCACCTGTTTCCCCTGTCCAGCTGTGATACACGCGGGATCCCAGGGGTGTTTCATCCATTTCCCATGCAGTCATCCAGCTTCTTCTTCTAGTGGGCTGCACATGTACTCTGATAGACATGAGGAGTGCGTATATTTTACAGACAGTTTATTGTGTGGGTCACTACACTATCCCACCAGCAAGTACTATACATGTCACAGACCAGGTGAGGGCCTTCCATGCATGATGCGTGAGTGGGGTTTGTCTTACAAATATGCAGAAATGTCATCAAGGCTGGGCTGGAAATTACCTTGTATGAAAGACACAGGTCACCTATGATCAGTCTGTATGAGACTGAGTACAGGGACAGGGCTTTCAGCCTACCTGTATAGGATAGGTGTTGCAGACCCTGGACATGCCTGGTCAGGAACCTCTGTTGTCTCTGCAACTGCTGCATTTGCTTGGCAAGGTACCTGTCAAAGGAGCCATTGTACTTGCTAATTCGTCTTATATGGGTGGAGTACATGGATGTTGTGGCCTCCTGGTTCCTGGATGACATACCTGTATTTGTGAGGTGGGTCATGTAGACAGCTTTCCGTACAATGGTGCCCACATGGTCGGAAACTTTTAGGTTGCTACCAACCTTGGTGCCCAAATTACCACACACCTACTTGCATGCTCAGTACATTATTGCTGTCATAATTAGAGTGAATGACTTCTGCCATAGCAGGGAGAATGATGCAGCTCCTGGCATTCAGTTTGTGACATTGCTTCTTGCACCAGTCATTAATTGGGTGAGAGTCTCTTGGGGAATGCTCACATCAGTAGAGGACATTGTTCACCATCTTCCCCTCATCCTTGTGTTTGTTGACTACTTCAGAGAAGTCAACCAGGTTTAACAGGCCTGATATCCCTTTGTGAAAACCAAACTGTGTGGGCTCAGGCATTTTGAGGTTGCCGATGTCCCTGTTCATAATGCCCTTGATATTGCCTTCCATGCCCTTGCAGAGCAGGCTAGTTAGACTGCTGTCCATATGGTTGGCTGGGTCGGTGGATTGCTCTGCCTTTGTGTATAGGGATGGCAGTGGCTTTCCTCTGTGCAGATGGGATGACACTGATGCTCAGGCTTGGGTTGATTACAGTGCTTAATGGATCTGAGAGCTCATGCCTGGGTTCATGTAGGATGCAGCCAGAAATGGTATCAGGCCTATGGGTACTTCTGTGTGTTGCCTTTGAGAGGGCATTATGGACCTGCTTCCTGATGAGTGGAGGGGGCAGGTGTAGTGCATGCACATGTGTACTGATGGGGGGGACAGGAAGTTGATGTTTACACTTCACCTGTCTGTAGCAGGTTGCCTATATCTATGCCATATGTGTATGTGGTGTTATTGACCACCACTACAGAGCAGATTTGTATATTGCCTCTGGGATTGCAGACATATGTGTGGAAGGCCTAGTGATTGGCCTTGGTGGATGTGTCCAGTTTGCACTCAAAGATTGCCTTAGGGTAATTCACCTGTGACCTTACTCGCTTGTGCAGACGAAGCTGACATTCCTTCCAATAAGACACCCGCTCCTTCTTAGCCCTATCCAGCAATTATTTCCACCTATTATGGTATTTGTGTATTGCTGCTGTCCACCCACAGATGTTTACCCTACCTTGAGGGAGATGATATTGTCCTGTCAGGTATTTCTGAGTCCATACAGCTATGTAGGTGCTCACATAGTATTGTGGTGTGGGCTTGGACACTACTGCTAGTTTGAATCAATCTGTTGTTGGCTGTAAAGCTATTTCTACCTGCTCTGAGGAGATTTCTGGTCATTTGTGTAAAGTTAATTTTGTTTGACCCTGACAAGGGGGGGGGGGTCAGGGGAGATTGTAACCTGAACAGTGATGGCTTTGTGGTCAGATTTCACCAAGGATGATGACACTGTAGAAGTGATATGGTGGCTACTCATGTTGTTTAGGAGCAGGTACAGGATATTTCCACCTCTCGTAGGAGTGTTGACTGGCTGATCCACTGCATTGCCATTGACAAAGATTAGGAATCTCCGTGCTTTCATGTTCAGGTGGCATAGGTCATGCACACTATGGTTGGTTAGTTGAAGTCAACCAGGAGCAGGGTAGATGATTGAATCCTGACAAATTCCAGCAAGACCCAATAGTTGTGGTGGGTGTCCATAGTCAGGGTTGGAGGCCTGTAGCTATCTATGATTTGAGGAGATGTTTTGTCAACTGGTAACTGCTCTCGGGATGTCTCCCATGTATCATACTGTTTTGCCAGCCTGGAGGTGTGTATGTGCATGACAATATTTAACAGTACACCTCCTGTGGCTTTGCAGCCCTCCATTTGGGGTCTACATGTATGATGGGATGAGTAAGCTGGCAGGGTTAGTGTACTCTCCACAGCTGCAAAGCAGGTGTCAGTGACTGCACAAATGTCAGCATCCTACAGGAAAAGGTATGCTTGCATTGGCATGGGTTTCATGCTAAGACACATAGCTCCTGTTAGAGCAAGACATCTGCACAAAGGCAGACATCACTGGTGGGCAAAGGTCAGTAAATAGTGTCACTTCATGAATTTAACTGAAACACACTTAGTTGCCAGCAAAGACGGTGGCAAATAAACAGGTCTACTCTGCAGGATATAATGCTATTATGTGAGATATGTCCCTCTTTTCGGCCCCTTGACCCCCAAGTCTGTCATGCTTTGTCCAGATGTCTTGCAGTATGAGGTTCATAGGTATGGTATATCATTATTTAGTGACTGCACTCCTGATATTATCCCAGTGACTTAGCAGGCTCCTGGAAGTGGTATGAGGCAGGGGCAATAAATATGGTCCCACACACTGGACATTCTGTGGATAATTGTACAGTTGAGCGTTATGTATGTCTGACCATTGTTAGGATGCCAAGATTGTGTAGCAGTGTTGTGTGTAAATGTTTGTTGGGCTGAGTAGGGAGAGTAGCAGATGTGAGTGTCATATATCCTTTTCTATCTGACTGTGCATGCTGCCACAGTTGCAGGTGGTGTGTCAGGTTATATGTTTGAACGAGCAGATTGCAAAATGTCCTGTAACACCTCAGGATTCCCAGTAGACTGTTAGTTGGGCCAGTATATGTCAGTGTAGTGTGGACTGACAATCAGGATATCTTTATTCAAACAGTCGTCATACTTTACAGTTCATTTGGGGTATTGGTATGTTGCTGTGACTGTGATGCAAATGGTTTTGTGTGGACAATTACTCACCAATGTCTGATTTTCCCTACAGTTCCATCCCTGTACTGCATGATATATTTGGACATACATGGGTAATTCCCCAGAGCTGATTTGGGGTAGTGTTTTGTTGGTCTTACTGTGGTTCAGAAGGTACTGGATGAAATGGTTAGCAACTCTCAGTGTTTTTTCTCTTCTGCTACATTATTGCAGTCATACCTATCTACTGTCCAGATGTGTAGACACTGTCCAGATGCTTAGCTCGTATGTTTGGTCTGTTCCCCATAACAGTTGTGGATGTCTGACAAATCACTGGGGTAATGTGAGCATTGACATCAGTAAATGATGACAATCATTTGTGTTTCAGA
>NC_056739.1:237798761-237914576 GCF_019279795.1 Protopterus annectens
AAGGCTGTTCTGCATCACAATGAGCTACTGGGGAACTGCGCCCTCTTGGTTAACTGTTTTCTGCCTAATACTCTGTAGGTTAGACAGTCTGATCTTGTATTCCTGAGATTCATGCATGCCAGATAGTGTACTGTGTAGTAATCCTTTGAAATTATATGATCTAGAAAGCAAAGGTTAACATAAGGCACTGCAGCAGGGGACACACTATAATACATTTGACATTAGTATTCAGGGTTTGGATCTTAGTGCATAACATTGTTCATATGTCATGCATATCTTGTTTACAGCTCCACAATCTACTGTTTTACATAGTAGCTGAGCATCAGAACAACCTTTGCTAATTCATGCTATCAAAGGCATAATTTCTGTGCAGAACCTGTACACTTTCTATTTCTACAACAACATACCAGAATAAACACAGCAGTTGGTAGTTTAGGTTATTATTGTACTTATATGACACAGTGCTCTACTACTGCATATACTGTAGATGACTATTAGTCTGGAAAACTTTTCTTTAATCATTAGAAACTGAACACAATAAACAATTCACTCCTTCTAATTTATTTCATTATATAATGCAAGGTAGATCTGTACTCACCAGCCTGTCAGTGCAGCTTTGTCAGTCTGTATGCATGGACCTCAGCATTGCTAGCCCTTTCTGCTGCAGGTGTAGGGGGAGAAAACAAACATTATGCATACCTATCTATCATATACTCAGGCTAGAATTTGGTACAGCTATATCTGGGATACTTACATACTGCTGGAGCATGGTTGTCCCAAGGGTATTGGATCCATTAGGCCCCTTTCTCCACTTTAGATCATCATACTGATGCCACATCTACTCACCAGTTCGGGAGATGCCAGTGGCACTGGTGAGATTGTGTGGCAGATGGTCCCAGGCCTCCCCTTTATACTGTGAGCCCTGGTACTGGCCCTGCAGCAATCTGTCATCATGGTTTGCTACAAGGAGCCCAGCCATGACTCTAGACCAGAATATGCCCCAGCACTGCACCCGAAAGCGTAAGCTCTCACCTACACCTGCCATAGTTCCTACTCAGAGCAAGCTACACCAGATTATGGCTGCATTCCCACCTGTGCTGTTTAAATAATGCTATATTCCCACCCTTTGCCATCACTGGACCAGTTTGAAAATGCTGAGCTCAGTTAAGTGGTGTGCAAACCCATTCAGCCAATTTGAGCAGTGATTAAAGGAGTAATTACTGAGCACTGCTTAACAGTGCTCACGTCCACTTAGCTGAGCTGACTGCTGCTTAGAATTTATGTCTAAGCAATGCTTAAACCAGCTAGGCATAGCTGAGTACTGCTAGCCATTGCTAACTTTTCTTTTTTAGGACATATCAGAATAATGACTTAATTAATCATTACTGACATATTAATTAGTGTATATAATTTACTTTACATGACGTCCCTCTATGTGCTATCATTACATTACCATGGGGTGTGGCTATAATATATGGGACACTTTTGTATGCATGGGTGATTTCACATTGTATATGCACTCACACCTCAATTTTAGACTAGCTATACTATCCTGGCTGACAATTATCAATTACTACATAATTTAAAATGTAAATAATTTTAACACTGCTTTCTGATGTAAAAATAAAGGGCCTGTCTCAGTACTCAAACCGTGAAGTTCTACATGTAAAGCCAGGACTCTAACCACTACACTATCTCCGTGCTACAATTTTAGCTGTATATTTTTATCTCCTATGGGATGTTTAAGCAATGCTGAGCCGAGGGCCATAATGTGCACACCTGCTCAGCTACTCTTAAACATACATTGGAATGTTAAAAAAAAACAAAATAAATGAATAAACCCAAATTATTTACATGTATTTTTACACCTTGTCAGTCACAGTGCAGGAAATTGTAAGGGGACACATAGGGACAGATTTTAAATATTGGTCTTACAAACCTTGACAGTGTGACTGTGGTTTTCTAGCAAATCATTTGCAAATCACTCGGGGTTTAAGTCAGAACATACTGACAGACATTTGATTTTCAGTCTTCATACCCTTCAGGAAGTCTGTGCTAATGCAAATCTTTTATTCTTTCAACCTTCTGGGTTTGTAAGTGCAATATTTAAAATGTGTCCCTATTTTTGTGCCTTTCTCCCCCCATTATTTCTTGCTTTGTGCAGCTTTCTTGCTCTAGGTGGTTGTGAGGTATGTGGGCAGGCATCTGACCATTCTGCGGAAACCTGTACAGTTGAGGGCTATGGCTGTATGGCAGTTTTACAATGCAGGGGGTGTGTGACATATCCTGCCACACACTCCTCCATTGATTTCTTGCTCCCCTATTAATTTCAGTGTCCGCGGACACTGAACTAATCATTTTATTTCATTTCAGTGTCTGCAGACACTAAAATGCTTTTAAAAAGTGCCATATGGCACTTTCTAAGTTCAGGGTGTGTGCTAAATGTGTGTGAACTCTGTAAACACACCCCCTGCACTCTGTAGTGTTCATGTCCGTTTAGCCTTAACAGCAGCACCCCTTTAGGAATATGCAAGGCGTGCTGCTGTTAAAGCTATGAGTAAATGGACACAGTTCACTCCATGCAGGAATAGCACTATTCCTGCATGGAGTTTATTGAATCCCAGCGAAAGTGTCCTAGTTTATTAGGAAATCCTATAAAATGAGTATGCTGAGCATAGTTAGAAAAATATTTGTAGTGCCAGACTTGCACAGCAACATTTATTTTCACAGCTTTAATAATTTATAATATTTTGATATACAAGCTACAAAACACTCATTTCCTTAGGAAACAGCATGCAGCACCAGTCATATTTAAAATACCAACAGTAATGCATTCCTACCATCTCAAAAGCAAGAGTAATTTTCAGTGGAAGGATTATTTTTACATCAAAATATAATACTACAAATATTCTGCTACCTAAACTAGTTTGTTTAAATTTAAGGTATACAAAATAAAAATGCCAAGACTACACATGCAACAAGACACTGAGGGCTGTGCAATGTTCAGATATTATTGCAGTCCTAGGAACTTGTAGGAAAATAAATTATGTAATGTGCATACCTGCTCACACCTTTCTGCTTGCACTCTATTGTGCAGTCTGTCATGTTCATTGTGTGCAAACATTCATGTTTTCTCCTAGCACAAAAGCCTTTTTTGTCATGTGCTCCTTCATTCTGTCCATAATTACTGTGTGAATAAACTACTGCTACATTCATGGTGGTAAAGCTCTTAATTTTCCCAGGAAGCCCCATGCAGTATGTCATGTCCATAGCACCTTATCATTCATATTACCACAGTACAGCTCTTCATTAGTTTTGTTTCCCAGAAAGAGGTGTAATGGGAGAATGGGAGGGATGGGGAGGGGGAGCATGGAGAGGTCAGACCTAAGTAATTGTCAGATTATTTTTAACGATCATGAGGATTATATGATTTAAAATTATAGTAGTGTTGGAGTGAATTCTGCATGGGCCAATTTATTTGAGCAGTGCCTTACTTTTGTACCCACTTAAAGTAAGATCAACCAGGTTCTTTTGCAATTGAAGTTATATACTAAGAAAATCAATCAAGCTTTTTATTTTAATGAGAGGAACCAAGGGGATGGAAATGTATGTGTTCCATTAAGAGGCTCAGTACATTTAACCCCCCACTTCACCATATGGTATTGTTGTATTGCCTAAACATAATTTCTTAGCAGGACAGAAATGATCAAGATAAAGAATTTTCACTACAATAAACAATGCTTTATTAGACAATACTCTCTTACACTTCTATATCAGGCAAGCATTATAGCAATATCAAACCAGCTATTCTTCTATGTCAGGCAAGCATTAATATTAATATCAAACAAAAGGGATACAAAAAGTTAATACATCACCAATAAAGTAAAAGACTTCATCCTAGCCCACAGCTTGACTGGGAAGCCCTGTTCCAGTCAGGTAAGAGACTCTATTGGGAAAGTCCTGGGCAGTGTGTCCACTTCACAGGTAAGGCTTCTACCAACCGATAGGGAGTCCTGTTTTTTATACTCTATCAGTTTACCAGTTTTCCTGTTAGCTAAACCTTTAGGGATCAACAAAGCCTTTTCAGAACAGACCAGAGATGTTGGCTACCCATCCCCGAATGTTCAGTCAAGCCTGCCAATCCCTATGACTCTTCAATTTCACTTGAGATAAATATAAAAGAATGTAAACAGGTATATTTTAAACAAATAGACTAATAAACTTTTGTCTTATCAGACTGCTAGAAATGTAAAAGAATGTAATAAACACGTACCTTTTAGTCACACAGACTAGATAATAAGTTTTAAAATAGTTCTCTTACACAGAAAATAAATTAACACTTTCAATCATTTCTCTATATTTTGGCAGAAGTCAGTCTGTCATTCACTTAAGGTAAACGCCTTTTGTATCACATTTGTGATACACAACTGTCATCTGAAAAATAATGTGAGGTAGAGTTCAGGAATTTTCTAAGAGCATCTTTTGATTTGTCTCGTGGGGTAATCTTAGTGAATGTGAAAGATGTGTACTAAAAGAAATTTCTTGCAATAAGCAGGTTAGGCTTATGAAACCAGACAAAAGGTGAGGCCTGGTCGTGATAGATAGCAATGATTATACTAAAAAACTGCTCAGTTTGTTATATCCTGACATCTACGAAGAGGCTTTGTTTAATGGAATGAATATTGCATTTCTTAAAATAGACTTGATTTTAGAAGTGATATTACTTAATGGCCAGATTGCTATAGATAAATTTAATTTTGTGTATGTCCATAGCCCCAAAATTCCTACCATCTTTGGTATCCCAAAGGTCCACAAACATGCCTTTGATCCTCAAATGTGGCCTATTGTAGATGCCAAGGCATATAAAACTTTTAGTCTTGCTAAGTACTTTGATTTTTATACTAAGATGGTTTTAGGGGCCAAACCAGTTTTTCTTAGAGATACTTGGGATTTTTTATCCTGGATCTCTGATGACCATTTTTTGTGAGAACATCATTTTTGTTATCATTGATATTCAGTACAAGTCCTGAATATCAATGATAACAAAAATGATGTTCTCTGATGACCATTTTTTGTGAGAACATCATTTTTGTTATCATTGATATTCAGGACTTGTACTCTGTAATCCCCCACAAACCTGGGGTTGAATGGTTTTATGTATATCTTAGAAATAATATGGCCTTTAAACTCTTAAAACATTGACATTTTGAAAGATTTTATGGAAACTGTATTGGAATATATTTTTTTTAATTTTTGAAGGTCAACTGTTTAGACAGAAAACTATTGTAGCCATAAGGGCAGAATGTGCCCCCATGTTTGCTAATGCAGTTCTCTCTTACTGGAAAACCAACTTTGTTCTCAGTAGATTGGTGGCTCCTCTATGGGCACTTTTTGGATGATATGATCTTTTTTTTGGAGGGACACTGAGGCAAGATTGCAGGATGTTTTTGACTATTTGCATAAGACTACTGATTTTTTGATTTTTACTATGAACATTCAAAGGGATTCAGTGTATTTTCTGGATGTTTCCTTAAGCAAGAGTTATAAAAAAGAGGGGGTTTTATTCTAATATTTACCATAAACCTAGTTATTCCAATTCTTTGTTTCTTTTTGGGAGTATGCACCCCCTACACCAGAAAAAGTCCTTAGTCCAGGGGAAATGTGTAAGATTGGCCATGATGACATCAGAGGAAGTGGATTTTCAGATAGAGATGCAAAAATTGAGGGAGATGTTTTAAGGAAAGGTTACCCTGATACCTTTTTATCTAGCATTTTTGATGAGGTCAGTTACAAAAGGAGAATGGGCCATTTTTTCCATTGCTGGGCCAGAGGGAAAGGCTTGGGACAGGTTCTGGGGACAGTACAGAAGAGGAGAGGCTGAGGGACAGTCTTAACAGGGAGCAGGTGTTAACTTACACTAGTTATATTTATGGTCTAAGATTGATTGTGAAGAGATGCTGGGCCATTTTGGGGGTGGATAAGGAACACATGGATATTGTGAGGCAAAAGTATGTCACTGTATATAAAAAAGACCTCAGTTTTAAGATTATGTTAGAGAGGCTGAGGTTAGCTAGCAGAGTTCAGAATATGTTTAAGTGTGGGAATTGTAGTCAGTGCCAATCTATTGTGGAAGAGACTTCATGTTATGTAAAGGGCTATGGTGAAATCCCCTTGCACTGAAGATTTTGCTGCAACAGTAAGGGAGTGGTCTCAGGAAAAGAAAATATCAACATATTTATGATACAAAGAAGAATGATGAAGGGAATGCTTTGTTTAGACATTTGAAAGGGAATCCCACACATCAGTTTAAGTTTTGTGTATTTGATCAAGTTGACTTGGGGGATCGATGAGGCCCCAATGAGGATGGTTTGGAATTTTTGGACCTTAGGTGGCACCTGAGGTCTAATGATACACAAACCACCAGCCTCAATGAAAATGTGTCCATAAGTAGTATCTTAAAACTGAAGACATCTTATTTTTTTACTTCATTTTACTTGATTTATTTTAAATGAACCTATATGCATCTATTTTTATAATGCTTAGGTTAGGGCAGTGCATTTAATATTGTTCATCATTTTTATTATATTTATCTATTTTTTTGCGGCATTTTAATTGTTAGTGTTTTTATATTGGTTGGCTGCCATTGGTTTAATGATCTGGAACACTTTTGTTAAAAAAGATAGTTAATTAAGTTTCATTAATTATGTAATTGGTTAATTATGCATTTTAATGGGAGTGAGGATTGTGCTATAAAAACCTTTGTGTTTTATCTTTGAGTTGTTCTGAGGAAGTCAAGTAAGCCAGAGGATGAAAGCACTTAAAGTTTCTTTAATAAAGTTTATACTTGTGCGGCACTCACCTCCCAAGTCTTCCCATTCTTGCTGTCTTGTTATGAAAAATGATAAAAGGTTAAATGGTAAAATTGCAAAGTTTGGAAATATTAATACGTTACATAATTTGCATCTAGAAAGAACGCATGTCAAAATTTAACTGCAAAACTGTAATTATCAACTGTGAGATTTTTCATGCCTTTTTAAAGTGGAGAGAAATTTAGTACTCTAAAAACACTGACATTTTACCATCTCAAGTCTTGTATCATGTGTGAATAGAGTCCTTAGAGAAGTCCTCTACGCTACAAACAAATCAAATATAAAAAATAAACTAATATAACTGAGAGGCAACAACAAATCTCTTTCTTTTCTTTCCTGTAAAGGTCACTCACGCCCTTTTTGCTTTCTTCTCAAGATCGGAATGCTTTTTATTTTGTTGCCACACAACAACGTGACATCATGCTGAAAATATCACTGGAAATATAATCTTTGACAGTATAATCTTTTTCTGTTTTTTTACATATTTGTTAGCTGTGATTGTTTAATGGTTACTCGTGTTAATCACTGTCTAATTTATTTATTTGCTGCAAACTTGCTGTGGCAAAAAAAGGTTCCCTTGTGCTAAAAGTCCACTGACCTAATCAAGGTAATGACTAAAAGTGAACTAATCATAGATTTTGAGATTAAGAAAACGTTTAATGATTTGTATCTCAAGCATAATGTTCTTCTAAGAAGAAAAGATACACAGAAAAGAGATGGTTGATGTAATTCTTAGCAATAAGGCAAATGCTGAAATCCTCCCATTTGCTTTAACCAATGCCATTCCTCCTCCCACTGCAGCAGGTAGCATGTGAATAGGTTACAGAAAAGAATGCCAAATTCTCTAATTGGCATAATAATAGCCATATACTGGAAGATACTTACTTATATGGCACAGCCATCAAACTGACAGAGGATTATAGGAATAACTCCATATTCTTTGCACTCTGTAGATGCGATATGGGCATTAAATGAATGGTCATCATTTACATGGACTCCAAGATTTTTGACTATTTTACGTTGTTCCTAAGAAATTGTATATAAAGATGGCTGAGATTGCCAAATGGCAGCATATTTCATTTTCTGACACTGAAGTCATGGTCATTTTACTGCACCATTCATGTGTGATGCTTAGTGCCATTTGAAAAGATGTGGTGTCTAGGACAGTTCTCTAAAGTTTGCAATAATCTATATATTTGGTGAGACAGATGAAGGAGCCAGTTTTGACATCTGAAAAAGATTTTAAGGACAAGAGTCTTCCTACTGTATATGACCATGGAGTCAGTTGTGGATCCATGTTATTGCAATTTCATTTACCTTTAAATCTATAAGTTTGTGTGAGATTGTCATGGAATATACTGTTAAGCACTTTAAACAAACAAATATAAGCAGTGTGGAATGAATAATCTTCAGAGTGGTGGCCACCCTTTCAGAAAACATTGAGGTAAACATAAAAGCTGTACTTTTAAGAAAACTATACTAGTTTAGGTCATGAAGAAGTCAACATTTTTGTGCTTGAATAAGTTCAGTGCTAATACTTTGCATTACTTTACACAATATGCTTGTGAGCGTGATCAGTCTATACTTACTAGGGTTTGTAGATGGGCCTTCCTTGTGGGCAAATCCAAATATACCCTCCTTCCAAGCGTCAGGGACAGAGTCAGCTTTTAATGCTCTATCAGGAATGTGGTTAAGAGCGTATAGTAGACTGTTTATGAATTTATTTATTTAACATTTGTTTACCAGCCCCAGAAAAAAATACAGAATATAAACAATATATATAGCAATAACACAGGTCACAAATATAAAAGGTTAATACAGAGGAATTACACACAAGACTAAGTGTACTACTTTATAGTCAAGTAGCACTGTAGTATACTATAAGCATGCAAACAATATTTACAAAATTTAAAAAGAGAGGGGGTGAAATACAGTAGAATGTTTGAGTGGACTCTCCATAAGCAAAAAGAGAGTACAGAGAGGTCCTCCTGCAAATACCCCCCATTAGCAGATTGGGAGTTCAGAGAGGTCCTCCTGCAAATACCCTTCATTAGCAGATTGGGAGTTTAGTGAGGTCCTTTGCAGGTACGTAAATGATTGGTGTGTAGGTATGATTTTAATTGGGTTTTGAAGGTGGTTGTACAAGTTTGAAGTCTGAGGTCAGGAGGCAGGATATTCCATTTTATTGCAACTTCACTGGTGAAGAGAGAGTTGCCTGAGCTATTTATACATTGGACACTTTCTAGGAGGGCATTGTTGGTAGATCGTAACTGCCTGTTAGGATTGTAGAAGGTTATGAGGCCAGACAGAGCAGGTTTTTTTTCAGGATCGTATAGTATTTGGAGTGCCAGGTTGAGTTGGTGGTATTGTAGTAAATTTGGGAATTCTAACCAGTGCGGTTTGTTCAGAGATTGGCAGTGGTGGGACCATGATCTGGTATTGGCAGCGAATCTGGCAATTTTATTATAGCATGTGGAGAGTTTGTTAAGGTCAGTTTTATTTAGGTTTATTAGTACTGGACATTCATATAAAATAGTTGCTAGCAGGTGGGTTCTGGTTATGGTGATTCTAGCTTCTGAAGTTAGGGATTTCTGTGGTCTTTGGCAGCAGTGAGGGATATTTGTTTGCTGTACTTTAGTTGTTTGTCAGTGGTGAATCCAGGTAACTTAGCTTCTGGTACTGGAGTGATGAGAATCCTATTACCTGAGGATATGGAAAAGGTAACATCCTGAGTTTTGGTAGGGTAGAAAAGCATAAGCTGTGTTTTCTTTGGGTTTAATATTAGTTGAGAGCTATTGAGACAATATTCTATGTCAGTGAAAGACTGTTGCTTTTTTTTTTTTTTTTTTTTGTAGAAGTTTAATGTTGGATGCGGAGCAGATTAGGGTTGTATCACTGATGTATTGGACAACTTTGGCACCTGTAGATGAGGAGTGGAGTTGATTTGCAAAGATGTTGAACAGGAGGAGGCCTAGGATGGAGCCTTGGCGTACACCAACTGTGAATGGTAATGCATGGGATAGGCAGTTACTCCATTTGACAGATTGATGGCAATTGTCCAGATAGCTTTTAAACCACTATATGGAGGGGCTGTCAAGGTTGAGATTGGTGAGGCAGATTAAGAGTTTATTGTGGGAAACTGTATCAAAGGCTTTGGATAAGTCTAGAAAGGTGGCCAAGACAAGATTACCCTGATTTCTGTATGTGTTTATTATGTTGGTGAAGTTAAGTAGAGTGGTGGTGGTGCTGCGGGATGGACGGAAGACATGTTGGGAGTTGGATAGGAGGTTGTTAGAAAGAAGGTGAGTGAGGAGTTGATGGTGAATACATCTTTCTAGGATTTTGGATAGTGGTGAGAGGATAGCAATGAGTTGATAATTGGAGAGGTCGGTGGGGCTTCCTAGTATCCTTTCTGGTCTCAAGAAACATATTTTTGTCCTTATTGAGGGCAGATGTAATCATTTTGCATGTAATGTCAAGTGGAATATAGTTGCAGGGAGAAAAAAGTGGATGGAGACCCATTGTGGCATGAGACTGGCTCCAAATTTGTATGCTAGTGTATTATATATATATATATATATATATATATATATATATATATATATATATATATATATATATATATATATATATATATATATATATATATATATATATATATTGCTCTTTTATTGCAATACCATTTTACTCTAACATATTTAATTCTTGTTTTTCCCTTTTATATTTAGATGTGAATGTAGAAGTGCATATTATTGTGATTTGCCTTTAATTTATTTATTTATATATTTATGTATTTATCCATGTATTTGTTAACTAGGGTAAATCTCTGATCCACACAGACCATTTTCAGGCTCAGCCTCAATGTAATATTAAACGAAGGAAAAGCAAATATTCATATTAGAAAACAATTTGCAAAACATGTTATGAGAACAAACATTTTGTTATATTTATACAGAGTAATAGCAGTGATTACTGCAAAATGAAATGAAACAATCAAATTGGTATAACACAAGACAGAAAGGTGTCTCTGTGTAAAAATATTTTGTGAGAAAAGAGAGAGAGAGAGAGATTAAGGCTAGAGCATGTAAGGCCTAGGTGACATTTCCCTTGATGAAGCAGTTACATGTGGACTGCTTAAAGCAATGAATATTTTAATCCTTCCTTAAACTATGACTGAAAACAGGGGCAGCTCGTGCTATAGGACTGCAGGACTGCAGACCCCCCACCTGTAGAATTAAACAATAAAATTGAAAAATAAAATAAAATAAAATAAAATACACGGACTCCACTCATGCGTGCATGGTTCCTGACTGCTGTGTTATGCAGACCAGAACTCCATGCACGCATGTGTGCTCATTCCAGAGCTCCAGACTGATCTGTTAGGCAGTCCAGATAGGAAAGGCAGGAAACTACGCCCTTCCAGCCCAGAGGTCTGTATGTTGATGACTGCAAGGTCACCAGAGTGCATTGTTCACAGGATGGAGGCTCCAGCCTACTCTCGTGGGACAGGGTGCTCTAGCCATCTCTCGCGGGAGACCCATGCACGGGCCAGGATGCCAGAGGACTTAGTTGCTTCACAGGAGAGGATTCGTGGATCGGTGGCCATTTTGTAGAGGACTTAGCTGCAAACAGGATTGGCCGTTTTGTGGAGGACTGGTAGGGTGTGTGTGTGTGTGTGTGTGTGTGTGTGCGCGCGTGTGTGTGTGTGTGTGTGTGTGTGTGTGTGTGTGTGTGTGTGTGTGTGTGTGTGTGTGTGTGTGTGATATGCCCCAGTTGCTACATGGTGGTGGGTAGAGAATAAGGCTTGAACCCTAAGCCCAGGTGGCAGGAGACTGAATTCCCTGCCCACCACCATTTGTAAAAACATTGCAGATTTTTCCCTCATACTTGTTCTATTCCTCATAAAATCTGTGGTTTCTGTATTTTTGTGTCCTTGTAAAGCCAGTAGTGTATTGGTGCTGTGGTAGCATTGTTGTCTAATAGCTACAGGTTCTCTGGTTTGATTCTTGGCTGGCGTGTCTTACATTCTCTGTGGAGTCTGTATGTCCTTCCTGTGTTTGTGTCCTCCCATCTTACAAAGCCATGTGTCTGTCTGGAATGTTTTTCCCTGGACCTCTGCTAAAATTTAGCTTTTGTTCCAAGTCAGACTTTCCTGGTAAACAAATGTTAAAAATGACATGCATTTGAATATCAGACTTCATATTTTTCAGAAAGTGCATGGTAACACAACAGCTTTTATTCTAGCAATTTTCTAAGTGTATAAGATGGTTATTTGAAATGTGTCCCTATTTCTCGGACTGTATTCCCCCATTATTGGTTTCATTCAGGTTTTTTTATGCTAAGGTTGAGAGCTACGGTAAGAATTGAATTCACTGAATATGTTTGTGGGCTATATTCCCCCATTACTGGTTTTGTCTGGGTGTTTTTTGCTAAGAGATTGAGAGCTATGGTGAGAACTGAATTCACTGAATGTTTGGGGGCTGTATTCACCCATTATTGGCTTTGTTCAGCCTTTCTGTGCTAAGAGGTTGACAGCTGTGCTATGGTGAGAACTAAATTCAGTAAAAGGTAGCCATTTAAGTTTCCATCTTCCTCTTTCAAAAAACAGCTGATTTAGCATAGTGGTATGGGTCCTGGGTTTAAGGCTTGGCAGTGAAATGTATGGTGCTAACACAGCATTTTATTGTAGCAGCTTTCCAACATTATACAAGCAATGTTTAAAATGTGTCCCTGGTTTTTGGGCCCCCCCCACAATAAACTTTGGCTTTTTCCAGATTTCTTTGTGCTGCAAAGTTCAGAGATACAACTGAGTGAGCAGATTTTACAAGGAGCTGAGAGCTGCAGGGGAGCAAAAGTTTAGTGCTACTTATGCTGAGTATGCTTGCCTTGTTAATAGCACAACAAGTAGTATACTTGCTTTTGATGCAGAAGGCTGTGGGTTCTACTCCCACAGTAGATAGATGCATTGCTGATACTGTACTGTGTTGCAAAGGGGGTAGATGCTGCACTCCTTTTGGGTGAAGATACCTAGTAACTATGAACCTGTTATCAGTTTGCCATCCATTCCCTATTGCAATATTGCTAGCTTATCATTTTTTAGTGTAAGATAGGCAATTTATTCCTCAAGGGTAACAGGTACTTTATTTGTAGATGAAACAATGAAATACAAAGTTGTTTGCTAGCAGCAACCTCTTCATTAGTTACAGAGCTCTTTAATGTGGAATTATTTAGATTACTTTACTTCTTCAGAGATTGTGCATATGTACTGATACCGGTGGACTAGAAGTTTGAGTAGACTTTTATGAATAAAATGTTTTGAATTGGGCAGTTTTGTCATTACTGGTGTATGCATTTTGTTTCATTGTTTACTGGAAAATTTTCAAAACAATAAATTTAAAACACCCTCTAAAACTGGACTGTATTGTACAAGGAATATAATTTAATACAATCAGGAAGGTGTATGAAAGAGCATGTGTATGTTTCATGTGCAAGGGGCCTGTGATTTGGAAACAGCCCAAACCCAAAGTTAATCTGGCACTGGCAAAATGTATTTTCTTTGAATGTGGGTTTCAATGCTGTTTCAGTGAATGTGAGTTTTCAAGGGCAGAAAAGTTTTAATGCTAAGACTGTTTTCATTGTGAGACTGCGTTGCTTTGTTTAGCAGATATATCTATTAGTGTTTGCGCTGTAAAATGCAAAATAAAACTTTCAAATGAAGTCCAAATCATCGCAGAAGTAAAGCAGTATGCACATTAGTGTTTATGGTTTTTGTTTTTCAGCTTTTCCCAGTTAGTGTTTATGGTAAAAGGGGTGAAATAGCCAAGTGATGGTTCATTGGAATGGCTGTAGTGGGGAAGCCCCATTCGACCATGATTTTGTGAGGGGGGTAGGGCAGCAAACTCAGACAGCCCCGGCTGAACTATACCTCTCAACTGTCCAGATTTTTGCATAATGAAGAGATTTTTGCTTCTTATTTTTGGTTTGTTCCTCATAAAATTTGTGGTTTTCTGTCAAATCATTTAGGAATGAAGTCACTAAATAATGACAGTTTCAGACTTCATAACCTTCAGAAAAATGCATGCTAAAGCAAGACCTGTTATTCTATCAACTGTCTCAGTTTATACAAGAGCAATTTTTAGTAATGTTTATATGATCCCCCCATATATTTGGCTTTGTCCAGATTTCCTGCATTAACAGGTTGAGAGGCACATGCAAATAAATTGCTTTATAGAATTAGGCATATCCAAACCTCTCAACTGTCCCCAATTTTGGCTCAAAATGTTGCTCTTCCCCTAATAATCCCCCAACAAAATGGCAAGTTTGGAAGAAAACATGGAGGGTTTACAATTAATAAATACCTGTAATAATCAGTTATAGGTTCATAGGTAGGTACTAGGCTATTGGCCCAAGGGCCTACGTAAGCCTAGCCAGCAAGGTTTCATAGCTTACGCCACCCAAGAAAGTTATGGATTGCTTTTATTTCAGAAATACATGTAGATTCTTTTATTTTGTCAGCTGCTCAAGTTAACAGTAGTAATATTAAAAAGCGTCCCTTCTTTGACACGTTCCCAGCTGTATTGTGTGGCTATTTTATATTTTTAAATCACATTTTGGTCCATTTTTCATAAAATTGTGTTTTGTTTGGCAAATTTGTGGCAAATCATTAAAGACTGAAGTTAGAAAATAATGACAGACATTTCAGTTTCAAATTTCATACCCTTCAGAAAATTCATACTAGTGCAAGACCTACAATTCTATTATCTTTCTAAGTTTCTAAGAGGAATATTTAAAAATTGCCCTTATTTTTGGACCTTTGTCCCACTTCTATGTATGGCTTTGTCCAGATTTCTTGCTCTGAGGATAAGAGGTATGACAAATGTGTCAGGGCCATCACAGTCAGCCAGACATTTCAAATTGTGACATACTTGTTGCACCCCACTCCCCCACGTAGTGACTCTGGATGTGTTCAAGCAAGGCAAGGAGCAGTTATGCAGTGTAAATGTGCAGACTATCCCCCCATCCAAGGTAGACACAAGTACTACAATGGCTTTTCATCTGTCCTTGATTTTGCAGAATGTTCTAGTTTCTGTCATACTTTTATACTGCTGATTTATGCTTATTATTATTCAGAAAGTGCCTGTTGCTCTGTTTTTAAGTAGCAATGCTTTACCGACCATCTGGTAAGCTTGTCTGAGATCGTAAGATGCAAGTAAGTTTTAATAAGCATACTGTTAATGAATTGCCAACATTGAAAACCTTTCTGTTGTTGCCATGCAGAGAATACTTACATAACTAGATAACATATAAGCCTTGGGTATTGAAATGCATATGACAGTATTTGTAATAAAGGACATGATTACTTTATTTTAAGAGCTCATTACAGGCTTTACATACAAACTAAACAGAATGCCAATCTATCATGTGTGATCCATATCCTGTGCAGTAATCCTTTAAGCAATGAATGTTGAGCTTGTTTCCTGTTTGCTTTTCATTTTTTACTTTGATCATGTTTTCCCCATGAAACAAGTAGATAGTTGTTGTCAGGCAGCAGGTCTTTTTTGGATAAGAAACATTTTTACTAGTGGGGGTATCACAGAGATTGCTACTTTCAGCATGTTAGTTGGTACTTTAATAAAGCTGAATATAAATTATAATTAGAAATGGAGTGCAAGGAGAAGTGGTTTGAGTTGAGTGCTGCTTGTTTTTCTTATACTTGATTTTGACTAGCATTCCAGTAATGTATTTCAAAAGTAATTTATTTTTTCATGCCTCACAACCTTTTTGTTTCCATCTAGATATTAAGTAAGCTGCCATGCAGCCAATGGATTGAAACATTTTTTTCTTCTACACTTTCCTTTTTTCTTGATTGGACTCTCATAATGATGGTTTGGCACCCAGGGCAGCGTATTTAATTAAAGTTATAGTTTTTGTGGTTTTGAGCATAGTCCCTCACCTTTCTAGTTGGCCACACCCATTCCCCATTGACCCCACCCATTCAGCTGTCTCCTGCAGCCCCCCTTTGATTTGAAGTCACCAGCCACCACTGCTGAAAAGTTTGTCACTTAGGTGTTTTGGAATGAGTTCCTTGATTCTGGTGGCCATTGTGGAGACGTCATGTTCTTTCTACCAGTATGAAATGTGGTATAAGGAGATTTGAAGTGGAATGTGGATTTCAACCTGAGTTTTTTACTAAACATAACTTTATTCAGCATTGTCAAATGCAGTGGCACATGAATGAAGTCAGAGACCCGCCAGGTAAAGAATATATTAAGCAAAAGCATGAGATACAATAATAGCATTGCTATCAAATGTGCCATTAAACTATCATACAAAGAGTCTATTGTATGACCATTAAAATATCATGCAAAAGTGTCCTATATTAGTTAAAGTAATGGCTGTAAACAGCAATACAGGCACAGGAAGATGAAGGCCCACCATAGGAATGTACAAGGCAGTGCCATCCCATGTGATAATTCCCAGATGTATGAACATAAAAGTTTATGAAATTTCAATGCTTTAAGTAGCACTTTAAGCTGTATTTAGTTCATAACTGAGGAATCTTTGTAGGACTGCAGAAACTCCGGCGAGAATTTCCATGAAGAGACAGATTTTATAAAAGAAGGTAGCTACAACTGACATACTGTATCGTCTCTATAAGTTCAATGATTAGTCACAAAAAAATGAATTTAAGTGTATTTATGAATCTGTGTATTTGCTGTAAGTGGGTTGGTGAGCCATTCCTTAGATCATTTTTTGCTATGACTCACCTAGGCCAGTCTGGCAGTTAGAAATTCAATGAGTCAAGCGTGGTTTTTCAGTGGGATAAATTAGTTGTCCATCAGGGATCATGCTGGGGTATAAGGGATGGGCAAGCAGGGGGCAAGGGGAAGGCTGCACTGCAGAGAGATCACATGCAACACAGGACAGCCTAAGACAAATTGGTCTGCTCTTCCCGGTGTGAGAGTTCATCTACAATAGGTCTGCCTGTTAGGGATAACATGCTGAAAGATACATTTGGAGGACTGACCATGACATTTAATTTTCATTGTGGATTTGCATTAGGAGGAGCAGGAAGACAGTCATGGAGAAGATTGGTGTACAGTGGTAGATGGGCAGCATAAGATAATGGGTCACTGTAAGCGGTGTGAGGAGGCAGTGATACTGCCTCATTTTCTTAAAGCTTTTGTCAGAAACAATCATTTAGGCAGGCCATAATTTGCAGAAAGAAATTGGGGTGGAGTATATATTTGCCATTATCAAGAATAGAACTAACAGGTATAATTAATTTATCCAGCTATGAACCATCGGCAGCAGAAATTAGGTTATTAAAAAAAGGCTACAACCACAAACAAACTCCAAAACTGTAGAACAAACAAAAAAATAGTGGCGAAATGAACTGGAGATCGCTTAAAAACAAAAAGCAAGTTTAATTAGCGCTTTCGGAAAAGTTAGTACTTTTCCTTCGTCAGACATCTTACAACGTAATTAAATTATCCTTACATAACCTTTCTTGCTGTTAATTAATCACAATCAATTAACCAATACAAGAAAGATAAAATTAAAGGGAAAATAACAGTTAAGCAAATATTCTTAAACTAAACAGTAGACAAACCTTAACAGCTGCAGACTAAAAATCTTTAACCTATTTAGGTTGAATACATCATTACCTTCTAGATTTAATACCGGTTAGTAAATTATTATTAAAAATCCTATAAATTATTCAATTTCAGTACATAGAAATATATATTTGTATGTGTTAAATTAAACAAGAAAAATAAAATAAAATACTATGAAAACTTTCTCGTTCCCCTAAAACCAAAATGCAGCAGACATAAGTGATGGACAACCTATACAAAAACTTTATTTAGGATGACAAAAATCCACTATTCGGTTTTACATATAATTAAGTAGATTAAATTAATTTGATTAAATGTGATCTATAAGTAAAATTATTAAATATATTAACTATATTAACCAATTGTAAATATTATAATGAATTTGTTCCAGTTCTTTAATAAATATACTAAAATTCATTTTATACAATTAATACAATCTATTTTAGACCTCAAGCAAATCACCTCTTCATGGCTAATTTCCTTAGGACACATTTTAGAGACATAAACTCATTTAGCCCTGGTGGGGCATATGCCATTGTTCTAATCTGCCAACATAGTTCTTGGATTTCTAAGTCCAATTGGCATGAACTACCCCTAGGATCAAATGGTACTTGCCATAACACTGTAAACTTAAAACTAAGATCTGGGTCATCAGCCAAATGCCTTGCTAGGGCATTGGTATTATCCTGCTTCTTAATTGCGTACTGATGTTCATAAATACGCTGCTTTAGTTCTCTCTCAGTTTTGCCTATATAGAATGCAGTACATTCCTGGCATGTGGCAGAATAGACAACAGCTTTTGTTGTACATGAATATCTACCTTGAATTTTGTATTTATTATTTCTAATACTCACTTGGTTATCAGTGTGTAAAGACTTACATTGGCGGCATGCCCCACACTTAAACATACCTTTATTTTTAACGTTAGCAGTTTCAATTTGATGCTCTAAAAGCATTTTCATATTGGGACACCTCCTATAGGTGATCTTTGGTTTATCACCTAACAGTTTGCTCAAACCAGTGTCTTCTAATATTAGTACCCAATTTTTATTTAAAATTTCTCTGATTTCATAACTGTCTAAACTATAAGTACACAAAATACTTTATACGCTGCATAGTTTATAGATATATTTATCTTCAGAGTTGTCAGGAGAAACGTTATCTAATACAGGGTTATTAGAACAAACGTAATGGTGCTCATTGAATGAGTGCCATATAGTGAGATGATGTAAGACAGCTTTAAACAAAACAGATAGCTTGTCAATTAAGTATTTTAATTGTTGTAATTAACACATTAAGCAATCATGCTTTTGATATATAAAGTATGGGTTGTGACTATGTTTTAAACACATCTGAAGAAGCGTGCATTGGAAGCACGCGAAAGCGCTCATTTCCTTGGATTTTATGTGAAATAAAATTTTGGTACCGTTCGTGGTGTTGGTCTACTTCTTCTATGTTATTGCCATTGGTTTTTTGTGGTCGACCAACTTTGAGGGAGAAGTGTTTCTTCTTTTTTGAACTGTGTTTGCTGCTTGCTGTTTACCGACTCCCTACACGATGGATAATTCGGCGGTAGAACTTGACTACCATCCTGAAAGAACATTGCCTAATGCTAAATGGGTGAAGTTAACGGAACAAAGATCCAATCCGCTATTAAACATGGATCTTTCTGTGCAACCTAATGCAACTGAATCAGGTACTGTGAACCTACTTAATGAGTTTACTCCATTGTACAAAGAACTGGAAAATAATTTATACAAACAATTTAGACTGATGTGGCAACGCCGTCATTTAGAGGCATGCCTTCATTATAAAGTAGTACCCAGGGGAATGAGGGTGCTTTGCATGCCCTCTTACGGCAATAGCCACCCCGAGCTTCTCAAAAACTGGCAAAAAATGAACATTGAACTTAGTTTTAAATATATCAAATTGCTTATTGACTATTTTCAACCAGTAGAAAATGAATTAGTCATTAAAACTGATTCATTATATAAGGATATAAGCAAGAGATTCAAAGGGGAAATGTTTGCCAGTAAAATTGACAGTCTCATTAACCAAGTCGGTGCATACGGAGAAAGACTTCAAATGGTCAAATCACGCAAACTACAGAGAGACCAACAAGATTTTGCGAATGGCCAGGTCTTTGTATGGCCAAGATACAACCAGAGAGAGGGACCACAAAGAACCGAAAGGGTTGAAGGAAGAGTAAGAGGTTTAGACACGGAGAGACCAGGTATAACTCCTTTAACAGACACAGCTGTGTCTGGTGATGCAAGTGCGGAAGCTTCACTGAGTGGTTATAGAATGAATGATGACAACAGCACACCACCATCCAATCAACTAGCACTGGCCATCCAGCATGGCCCGGGAGCGAAACCGAAGCTACAGCAAACGAATTTGGATTCTTTTTTACCACTTCCGGTACGCCAACGAGGGGAATTAAGAGGAAGATCGACAAGTCATGGCAGGCGGAAAAGGAGGATATCAGGAGAACCGACAAGCAAGAGGGGGCGAGGAAGGGATTGAACGACCTAGTTTTTAACTTGTCTGATTTAGTGTTGTCTGAAATGGACTACAAACTTTTAAATAAGGGACTGAGCTTCATTCCAGCGCAAGTTAGTAGTATTTCTACTATACTAACAGAATTACGTATGTTTACTCGTAACATTGCTCTGAAATTATTTTTTAAACAAACAACTCACAATATTAGCAATTCTAATGATAGATTGAATGGTTTTGAATGCTTCAAAAGGAAAAGTACATTCTCACCCACACAACATCCATGCTTAGAATGTTTTATAAAAGCATGTGAGAATGACTTATACAAGCATTATTTGGAACATAAAAAAGGTACACTATCACTTTTTCATAATATTACAAAGGAAGAAAGGCTATCAATGAATGCTTTAGCCAATGACAAGGCAGTGACAATAAGACCTGCAGATAAGGGAGGGGGGATAGTTATTCTTAACAAAAGAGACTATATAGAATACATGGGTACATTGTTGAAGGATGACCTTACATATAAAGAGATCGACCAAAAGACAGTAGATAGATTAATATATGAGGTACACCATGATATTTATGACATGATGGTCATTAGACAAATTAGTCATGAGTTTTATTTATTCCTACTTATTGAACATCCAATGATACCATACATAAAGAGGCTACCTAAGATGCACAAGGGCATAACACCACCACCCTTATGCCCCATAGTAGTAGGACACCAGTGGGTTACGGAAAATATTTCCATTTTTATTGAAAGGAAGTTAAAACCACTAGTGAACAAGATTCCCACCGTATTAAAAGACTCTTATCAACTGATTCAGTATCTCAAGGATATACAAAAACAGGTTACAGATAAGCATTTATTAGTTACTTTAGATGTGCAGAGCCTATTTACAGCTATACCAAATGTGTATGGTTTAGAGGCCATAAGATATATATTAAATAAATATGGGGTATACAATAACAGTGAACAGATTTTATTGAATGCTTTGCTAGAAATAGTGCTTACCAAGAACATTATGATGTTCAATAATACCTGCTATATACAACAGTGGGGGGTTGCCATGGGCACCCCCTGCGCCAACACGTATGCTAATTTGGTTGTATACAAATGGGAGACTACATGTCTTTTTTCACATCCAGAATATCATAAAATATTGGCATACTTTAGATTTGTGGATGATATACTATTAATTTGGGATGGGACTCCTGAGGAGCTAAAAATTTTTATTAATGATTTGGAGAAAACCACAGACTTCCTTAGATTCTCCATGGAATACTCATATTCCAATATCAATTTCTTAGATCTTAACATTAGAAAAGAGAATAAAGGTAGATTAGTCACATCCCTATACAGGAAAGAGTGTTGGAAAAATACACTGTTAGAACATGATAGTATGCATCCCAGATTTACATTTACCAATATTTTGAAAGGACAGTTCACAAGGATAAGCAGGATTTGTCAAGAGAGAACTGAATGTAATATGGAATTTCAAAAATTAGAAAGCTTATTTTTAGATAGATGTTATAATCCCCACACTGTAGCTTGGATAAAAGATAAATTTATTAGTGATTCCAGCTACAAACCCAGGTTAGCATTTCAATATAAAATTAGTAATAGGTTCACACATCCAGAACAACAGGAATATAAACAAGTGAGGTGTATTATCAGTTATACAAGTGATAATAAATATATAACTGATATCATCAATAAGAACTGGGCAATTTTGACTACTAATGATGAAATTAAGAGTTTGATAGGAAATAGACCATCCTATACATATAAAAACATGAAGAATCTGAAAAGAATTTTATGCAATGAAAACAGTAATGAATCAAGTAACAACAGAGGAAATATAGGTACGGTTCCTTGTGGAAGGTGTACCTCATGCAAATGGATTTCTACTAATAATAAGTTTATACACCCTGAATTGTTGCTTGAATTTGACATTAGTTGCCCAGCTAGTTGTGATGATACCAATGTGATCTATTTAGCTACTTGTGAGTTATGCCCTGCTTTCTATGTGGGCATGACAACGAGAAGACTTAGAGATAGGATACAAGAGCATTTATATGCCATAAAGAAAAATGACCCGAAAAATGCCTTATCTAAACATATATCTGAACATTCGAATCATAATTTTGTATTTAGGGTGTTACAAAAAAGAATGACAAACCCACGAAGAGGAGACAATTTTAATGAGTTGGAAAATCTAGAATTAGATTGGATTTTTAGGGTCAGAGCACAAAAGTATCCAGGCCTTAATAGCTATATTAGCATCAGATCACATCTGAAGAAACGGAAATATCATTGACTCATTTAGATGTTTCTTATTTAAATCATTTGGATAAGAGATATGATAGCTGAGTGCCAGTAATGCCATGCATGTATATTATTCATTCACATCATATACTTTTTTATGTATATACAGGTAGACAGTTTTTATGTACACATAGGTAGACAGTCCTTTGGATATGACATTTCTACACACATACATAACATATACATATATATATATATATTTTAACTAAGGTTAAGATTCCTTAGTTTTTCAGATTTATTAGACTGCTTGATGTTTCACATCTTTTTACACCTTTTATATTCATCATTGTATAGTCTCAGCATTGAGGTAAAGAGCTATGACAATATTAATGGTTATTGTATAGATTGATCAGATATGTGTTTATTTATTACATGACAGTTTTAGGTTGTTATTGATATATATATATATACACTATTTAATGACAAGGAGTTGATATTATACTATGTATGTATTTATTTATTTATATATGAACATATTTATTACTCTTATTTATTTATTTATTTGTATTTCTACACAGTAAAATAGATGTGTATTTCCATATATTTTTAATTATTCACGTATTTATGTAGTTTTATTTTATATTCATTAGATTACATATAATGTGTGTATATATATATATATATATACACAAGTATAAGATTTTAAATTTGTAAATACAATATATTTTATATGGTCGTTCATAGACACACACACCCCCTATATTCATGGTATCTTGCATTATCAAACATCAGTGAACATCCCGATCAGAGTCCTGCACATGTCCGATGAAATATGAAAGACAAGATAGATATTGCAAATAGTTGTATTTATTGTTTATACGCTGCATAGTTTATAGATATATTTATCTTCAGAGTTGTCAAGAGAAACGTTATCTAATACAGGGTTATTAGAACAAACGTAATGGTGCTCATTGAATGAGTGCCATATAGTGAGATGATGTAAGACAGCTTTAAACAAAATAGATAGCTTGTCAATTAAGTATATTAATTGTTGTAATTAACACATTAAGCAATCATGCTTTTGGTATATAAAGTATGGGTTGTGACTATGTTTTAAACACATCTGAAGAAGCGTGCATTGGAAGCACGCGAAAGCGCTCATTTCCTTGGATTTTATGTGAAATAAAATTTTGGTACCGTTCGTGGTGTTGGTCTACTTCTTCTGCGTTATTGGCATTGGTATTATCCTGCTTCTTAATTGCGTACTGATGTTCATAAATACACTGCTTTAGTTCTCTCTCAGTTTTGCCTATATAGAATGCAGTACATTCCTGGCATGTGGCAGAATAGACAACAGCTTTTGTTGTACATGAATATCTACCTTGAATTTTGTATTTATTATTTCTAATACTCACTTGGTTATCAGTGTGTAAAGACTTACATTGGCGGCATGCCCCACACTTAAACATACCTTTATTTTTAACGTTAGCAGTTTCAATTTGATGCTCTAAAAGCATTTTCATATTGGGACACCTCCTATAGGTGATCTTTGGTTTATCACCTAACAGTTTGCTCAAACCAGTGTCTTCTAATATTAGTACCCAATTTTTATTTAAAATTTCTCTGATTTCATAACTGTCTAAACTATAAGTACACAAAAAACTTGCTCGAAAATCTTGCATTCTATATAGGCAAAACTGAGAGAGAACTAAAGCAGCGTATTTATGAACATCAGTACGCAATTAAGAAGCAGGATAATACCAATGCCCTAGCAAGGCATTTGGCTGATGACCCAGATCTTAGTTTTAAGTTTACAGTGTTATGGCAAGTACCATTTGATCCTCTGGGTAGTTCATGCCAATTGGACTTAGAAATCCAAGAACTATGTTGGCAGATTAGAACAATGGCATATGCCCCACCAGGGCTAAATGAGTTTATGTCTCTAAAATGTGTCCTAAGGAAATTAGCCATGAAAAGGTGATTTGCTTGAGGTCTAAAATAGATTGTATTAATTGTATAAAATGAATTTTAGTATATTTATTAAAGAACTGGAACGAATTCATTATATTACTTACAATTGGTTAATATAGTTAATATATTTAATAATTTTACTTATAGATCACATTTAATCAAATTAATTTAATCTACTTAATTATATGTAAAACCGAATAGTGGATTTTTGTCATCCTAAATAATGTTTTTGTATAGGTTGTCCATCACTTATGTCTGCTGCATTTTGGTTTTAGGGGAACGAGAAAGTTTTCATAGTATTTTATTTTATTTACTTGTTTAATTTAACACATACAAATATATATTTCTATGTACTGAAATTGAATAATTTATAGGATTTTTAATAATAATTTACTAACTGGTATTAAATCTAGAAGGTAATGGTGTATTTAACCTAAATAGGTTAAAGATTTTTTAGTCTGTAGCTGTTAAGGTTTGTCTACTGTTTAGTTTAAGTATATTTGCTTAACTGTTGTTTTCCCTTTAATTTTATCTTTCTTGTTTTGGTTAATTGATTGTGATTAATTAACAGCAAGAAAGATTATATAAGGAGAATTTAATTACGTTGTAAGATGTCTGATGAAGGAAAAGTACTAACTTTTCCGAAAGCGCTAATTAAACTTGCTTTTTGTTTTTAAGCGATCTCCAGTTCATTTTGCCGCTATTTTTTTCGTTTATTAAAAAAAGGACTTCAACTCATTCCCGGTGGAACAGACAATATTGCTGAAGCTTTGTCAGACTTCAAGATCTTAGCTGAAACTAATCCTTAGCTCGAGCTGGACCAAATATAATTCCACCAAACACTTCTTGTAGGTTAAAAAGCTGATGTTTTATTCACATAATCCTCTAAAAAACGAACTCTTGGTTACAATGACAAACTCCTGGTTAAGTGCTTTCATCTGAGGAACTCAGATTTCATCAGAATCCCAGTCCATGTTAGGCAGAGCCCCTCACTAACTCTCTTCAAGAGAAATCTTGACGAGTGGATGGGAGATCGTAGGTTTACCCCAGGGATCATCTCTGTGTCCCTACTAGACAGAGGCACAGTAAACTAAACCCTAAATGGGCATACTATTCTCATCCTAAGGGGTGGTGAAAGCCACACACACTCTGGCTAGGCTTATAAATGCCCTAGGGTAGATAGCCTAGTATGAACCTATGAACCTAAGAACTGATGATGTGAAGAACATAACACATACGAATTGATACATCCGAAGGGCTATACCATGGAACACTTATTAGAGGATAGAATTGTAAAACCTTAAAGAAAAGGCTATGTTATAAAGATTTTAAATTGGCCAACAATGATAAGGTCACAAACAAATTTGGAACCTTCCCTTGTTATAGTCGTATTTGCTGTATACATATTGTTTCTAATAATACCTTTAAGCATCGATTGACAAAGAAAACATACGCTTCCAATTGCTATGCCACATGTAATACTATGTGTGTGGTTTATTTTGAACCTATATAAAATGTCTTTGTTTATATGTTGGGAAAATGCAGATATAGACTTCTAGACCACACTGTTGATCAGAAATCATTTAAATGTAGGAACATTCAGACAAATGCCCTGGGTCGACATATTTTGGATAATGATGATAGCAATGAGTTTAGATTTAGAGTAATTGATGTGGTGCAGAAACATATTAGAGGTGGTGATATCAATAATGCTTTAGAACACAATGAATATAGTTGGATTTTAAGACTAAGGTCTGTTTCAAAACCTGGCTTAATAGTGCTAGCAGTATTAAACCTGTCGTAATGAAAAAACAAAAGGCAATACCATTGACTTACATCTGCTTAAAAACATTTGCTACTGTCTTTTTAATAATGGCTTTTTATCTTGTATGTTACTTGTTATATTTTGCTGGTTGGCTGTTGTTATGTGTTTATTTTAAATTACATATAAATTGTGATACATTTTTTTAGATTAATAACACTGAGGAAGGGTTTCACCCGAAAGCTTTTCATTTGTTTTAGTTTTGTTCAAATAAACAGTTTGGCATTTCTACAGCTGGAGTTTTATATTTGCTTAACAGTTATTTTCTGTCTCTGACTTGGTTTGCTACAATTATCCATTTTTTTTGTGTTCACTATCAATGATCCCAGTGCATTTTAAAATGTTAAAAAAGAGAAAAAAGAAAGAACAGAAGGTGATAGCAGCACCTCTAATATGGTATGGACTAGGTCTGACCCTCCAAATATATCAGTGGCTATATAGATGGAACAGTAAGGGAGGGAGGGGGTGATTTAAATGGCCACATTAGAAGGCAAATTGTATTTGTGAGCAACAAGTATTTTAGCATGGAAGATGATTAAAGAAGATGGTAGATGGACTAGTGAAGGCTAAGGAGCACCATTTCTGCATGGTCTGCAGTTTTACCATTTGAAATAAAAAAATGACAAAGCACAGGGGCATGCAAATTGATTATGCTCAAAGCACTGTATTCAGGCAGCATTTGTTGGATTGGTTAAGTATGTGGTTAGTGGAATATGAAACTCTGAAACAGGTGGCACATGTTTATAATGCTACATACGTTCTACCATTTTAGTAGTCAGGTTCACTATGGCTCACTTTATAGACTCTCCTGTTTAGTAGCTCTGGTTAGGAGAGATTGATTCTTCCAGGGAATTGTTAGTGGTTAGTAGTTTTGAAATTAATCGCTTGGAAGTAGTGACACCATGGTTCATTTATGAAGAAAGTTGCATATTGTTGGCTAAAGTTTATATATAAATACACATTTTTTATTTGTTGTGCCATTATATACGGAAATTATGGGAAGAATTTTCACCCGGGACCAGTATTGAATGCATAGCTTTACTTAAAAGCAGACCAGTTTTATATATTTAAAGTTTTGTACCTTCACTTTATTATGCATGTCTGGTTTATATGTAATTACTATATCATCCCCGTGAATGGTTTGCATGGTGCACTTATAATAAAGCTAAAGTAAATCACATGACTTGTCCTTTACACTGAACCTTCAGCAGTTAACTATCACTCAAACAAAAACGCTACTAAAGATTCTAAAACCTGCATCATCAGCTCCTGGTCTTTTTCCATCTAAATATCTTCAAATTGCAGGCAGTACTGTGGCCTATTCTTCTGCAATACTTATGAATAAAACCTGAACCAAATCTTATGTTGCATTCCTGTGGAAACATTGCTGTATACCAACCTCTTTATAAAGAAGGATCAAGCAACTCCTAACTTCAGACATATCGCTTTGTATCACACATTTCTTAAATACCTGAAAATTGTGCACAACAGCAATACCTTATAAATAACACTTTTTATCATCTTCACAACATGGTGTTTGATCTGGGTTCAGCAATGAACCTGCTGTTTTTATTTCTAGTAAATACTATCATTAAAAGCCACAAGTCTTTCCACAACTGCAATTCTCTTAGACCTATCTGAAGTGATTCATAACCTCTGCCACACTCTTGTTTTACAAAGGCTGGCTAATATGTATCTTAAAGAGAGCTCATTGAAGTGGTCCAATAGTTATCTTTCTAATCAATGATCCCTCTCTCATGAAAAAAAAAATCAAAATTTAAAATCCTCTCTCTTAATAATACAACCACTGTACTCAATTCTCACAGCAACTTATTAGGGATGATAGTGGATGATAATCTTAAATTTGACCTGCATATACAAAATTGCAAGAAAAGAAAAACTCACCAAAAGCTAATAATGCTTTACAGAGTCAAAAACGTTCTCACCAACACAACTAAAACTACACATGCCATTACTTGTGTCCTCCCCTCACCACTATATGGCACTCTCATCCTTAGTAGCTTCCAGGAATCACACAAATCAAAGCTGAACAATGCTATAATAGTGTCTAATTTTGCAAATACCACTTTTAGACTCCACCACTGTAGAACACTTAGAAGTGTAAATTGGTTAGAACAACCCCATCAGCTAACATACACAGCTTTGTACCACTTATAAAATTATCCACAATCTATCTGCTTGTCCAGCACTATATACTACTCAATACAATGTTGAAAAGCCCTATCCTATAACAATCAGCAGTTATCTCTGCTTTCCACAACTGTAGTTTGGAGCTCCCATTTCTGCTTCAGCCATCAGATGCAGAGTATTCTCAACAGCTAAAGCCTCGGAGTAGCAGGAATAAAGTACTCTGAATCCCAGTGTAATTTAGGTAGTAAAGAAGGGTCAGCATTAATTTTAACAACTGTATAAATGAGGGTAAACATTTCCTGATATGGAACTGGATCAAGCCTGGAATTTCATATAAAACTGAATACATTTTTGAAATATGTATGCAAAATAATTTGTTGTACTCTGGTGGCATTCATAGTTTTACTAAAATAAATATATATTTGTTGATCCATTGATGATATGTCATAACTTTTTCTAGCAAAGAGCAACAAATTAAATGATTAGTTCTCTCCAAAATACTCCCTAAATATTATATGCTTCTATCACAAATCAAATATGAAACAGGCAGAAAGAAAGCAATTTCTGTTCACTTTCCCGTCAGGCATTCTGCTGTGCTTAATAGAAACTATTATTTTATTACAGTAGCAGTAAATAAATACATTTATCAAACCTTGTCCTTGAAATAGAATATATATAGTAGCATTTTCATCAAAAGAATCACTCTGTCAGGTTCCACATTATCATCTGAATGTTAGCATAACTAATAATATTGAGAAAGCCTCTAGAATTCGTAAGTGGAAGTAAGTTTAAAAACCAGAGGATTTTCTTTAGGTAAACCACTTTGAGGCAGAACTAGCAAATTAAAACTAGTTCTCATATCTAAACTTTTGACCACTAATAAACAGGTGAGAAAGGATCTCTTGACACAAAATGTCTCAGTGTGAATGTAAATACATGTAAGGTGGCTGAAGTGACCCTTCCTGCTGCAGATATTCCTATATAAAGGATACTTTTGCCTAAGGCAATGGAATGTTGCCACTTTCAAGTTTTCAGGTTGGCAAACTTTTGCAAGTACGTCACATCCAGCATTATCTGTTCTTGTTTAGAAAGACATTTGGAGAACAGGCTCATAGACTTTTAGCCACTCTGATGGGGCAGATGTTCTGGGTGTGTCTGAACAATTGACATCCCTCTCTGGGAAATGATTTCAAATGCAGTAAAATGGCCCCAAGCAGTTGTAGTTTCCTTTCTTTTTTTTTTTTTTTTTTTAGAAAAAGAACTTTATTATACACTCAGCGTCAACAACAAAAAAAAGCATTAGGTGATACAACCTTCAACATATACTAAGAATATGAACCACTATTAACAAAAGGGTTTCCTAGTAGTGATCTTATCTAGAAAAGGATAACGGTGACCAATGATATAGAACAATAGATCAAAACATATTAACATCTTTAATACTTGTGCAATGCTTAACTTGCTCTAGATTTTACGTACATAAGAACTCCGTCCTTTGCTTCAGTCTGCTGAGGGTTTTGTTCTAAAATATAAAAATTAGGGTGAAAAATAGAATTACCCCTTCCCTGATTGCCTTGCAGATTTTACCAGATCTCAAGTAATTTATGGTTAATGTTAGAAACTCTGGCCGGTATAATGACATGATACCATTAAAATTAATGAAGGTGAAACCTTCGTTCTAAACGATTGCCAACTGTGAAGTGATACTCCAATCCCATTTGCAATAAATGGAAAAAAGGGGTTTTGGATTAAATGGTTGAATGGATGCAGCAGGTAAACATCAGCAATTAGAACTTCTGGGTGCTGCTATGAAATGACAACTTCCTGAAGCTTGGTGTTCTAAATGAATTAAAACAAATGCCCCGAATTCAAAATGGTGAAAAACTCCCTTTTTATTCATTTATTTTATTTATTTATTTTGCAGGGAGCATGCACCCCTGCACCTGCCCACACCCCCAACTTATATATACCAACTTCATGGTCACTCCAGCTCAAAGAAGGGTGAAATCCCCTTAATGAAGTAAATCATTGCTAACACAGAATTCAAACTCACACTGGCAATGATTTCCTGTGGGAAACCGTGTTTGGCATTATGCTAGTCATCGTTTCTTCTCTGCAGGATATTGATGGTAGAGCATTTTCTCAGTGAGAAGATGTAGTGAAGATGAACTAGGCATGTACTTAACTGTAACAGAAAGAAATGATTAGTTCAGTTTAGCACCATACTCAGTAATCAGGACTGCAATCCAGCTTCAGAATCCAAGGCTAAAACAGTGCTATTCATTTTCAGCTAACACCACATTCAGCAGCAAGCTTTTCCAACTGTAACTACCACAAATGCAACTATTACAATTTATACAATAGTGTTGCAGTAACAGCATTTTACTGAGTGCTTTAGTTTTCACTAAAATGTTTAAGTTTTACCCCAAAACACCTTTATATACAGAATGCAGTTGTGTAAAGGGTATTCATACAGTGTGTATGAAACAGTTATTCTAAGACTGATTTTAGAAATGTATGTATGGTGCCACCCCCCACACACACACACACACTCCCAGATTGCTCACTGCTGGTCACCACTTAAACTTGTGTACTCTGCAGGCTCATGCTCCATGGGAGCTGCACCAACGGCTACTACTAACTACTATAAAAATAGTGATCCAGAGCCACCTTATTGCCCTATTATTGGTAAAGTAGCAGCAGCCTCTCATACCCATATGCCATGGTCTGTCTCCTCCAGCACACAGCCTGCTAGCTGAACAATGGCTGTTTGTGATTCATCCTTCTGCATCATGCAGATGTGTACTGCTCAGTATAGCTGTTTTCGTCTACCAGCACACAAAAGCAGCTTGACGTTCCATACTGCTTGTCATTTTTATCTTTTGCTCTCATGTTATAAAAACTGACAGCAAATAATTAAGCAGGATATGTCATATAGCTCAATTCTTAACCAATGTTTTTTATATTATATCTCAATTGGTACAATTATTTAAAATGCAGATGTTTTTGTTTTATTTTTGAAGACTGGAGAATTATTGTTCTTAAAATGTTTTGCAATAATCTGGAGTTTTTCTCACTGGGTCTTTGCTGAAAATGGGCATCTACCCACTACCCAGATGGACTTTCCCAGTAATCAAATGTGAATAAATAAGAAAAAAAAAAAAAAATATATATATATATATATATATATGTTTACAATACACACTGCAAACTGCATTCAATCAAGAGTGAAACTGTCTAAATGTAGTTTTCTAATGGGCAGTTTTACGGACACAAATACATTGACTACACCACATTGAATGGGTAGTGTAGGTCAAGTATTTGAGTTAGGAATTTTGAGTGGAGATTGTGGTCCAGTGAGGAATAGTGAATTAACCCATTTCCCCACTGGAGTGCAATCTCGGAGTTGGTATATATAATTTGCAGGGGGGGGGGCGCAACGCCCCCACATGAAGGGTGCCTGGGGGATTGCCCCCCTGCAAAATAGTGAAATAATGTACCGTTTATTATGGAATGTCATGGTATGTTAAGCTTCATTGCATGGGTGACTGGGTGACTGACATCACCTCCTGCTATGTAGAATACATTGAACTACAGCTGTAATGCATTCAGTTTCAACTGCGCCACAATTTCGCCATTCTGGATTCAGGATTTTGGGTCAACCATGTGACTGGTCTACCCATGCAGTTTCAAGGTTTCAATAGTAAACTTACATATGTATATACATATATATATATATATATATATATATATATATATATATATATATATATATATATATATATATGCACATATATATATATATATATATATATATCTACATGGATCTAGGACTATAGAACGAAAGTTCAATAGTCCAAATCCAAAATAACTGAACGCCCTTTAATGAAAGCGCTATCACTGAAAAAGTGCTTTTGTTAAAGTGCATTAGAAAAAAAAAAAAAACACTAACTCTTCTTTTATACAGGGGGGCAAGGCTGTACCTCCCACACCCCCCTACTTTTATATTCTCACTCCAAGGTCGCACTACAATGGGGAAAATGGAATTTTCCCTTAACCACACTGTAGTGCGACCAGCACAACTAGCATACTTATCTGAAAGTGTTGCTTCGGTGAACAGCACTTTTGGTTAAGTATGTTCAGTGATTTCTGCTTCGGCAGAAAGTGCTGTCTGGTATCTGTATGGATCCCATATACACCCACATACACACACACACACATATATATATATATATATATATATATATATATATATATATATATACACATACATATATATATATATATATATATATATATATATATATATATATGGTTCCCCTTGACTTGATCGACACGCCAAAACACCGACGCTTAGAAGACCGACTCCAGAAGACCGACGAGACAGATGATCGACAAGGTGAAATCCCGGCAGCCGAAACACCGACATGGGCAACGTGTGAGCGCGACTCGGTAAGTGTGCGATAGTGAGGGATTTAGCGTTAGGGAGCGGACAGGTAAGTGTGAGATAGAGAGGGATTTAGGGTTAGGGTGCGGGAAAGGCGAGTGTGCGGTAGTGTCGGACTCGGACTTAAGGTGCGGGTAAGGTAAGTGTGCAATAGTGATGGAGTTTAGGTTTAAGGGTGGGTCAAGTGAGTAAGGGTTAGGGTGTGGGTAGGGTAAGTGTGCGATAGTGACGGACTTTAGGTTTAGTGGCGGGTTAAGTGAGTTAGGGTTAGGGTGCGGGTAGGGTAAGTGTGCGGTAGTGTCGGACCTTAGGGTTAGGGTTTGGGTTGCGGTTAGTGCATGTATAGTTGTGTGTAATGTGTAGTTTACATTTTGTGTGTCAGTGTTTTGGGTGTCGGTGTTATGGTGTTCGGTTTTGTGAGTTGTCGGTTTTGTGCGTTTTCGGTCTTTTGGTGTCGGTGTTTTGGGTGTCGGCTTTCTGGCGTGTCGGTGTTATGATAGGGTTCCATATATATACATATGTGTACATATATATATGTATATGTGTGTATGTGTGTGTGTGTGTGTGTGTGTGTGTGTGTGTGTTTGTATAATGGTGAGAGATAACATGAAATAAATGAGAGAAAGGTAGGTTATGCAAGAACAGGTAAAAAGAAAAACAATGTATACTTGGTACAAGTGACTGTTTTCTTTTCTCAGAAGTCAAAGAAAAATTTTTGATTGGTCACTTTGCTTATTATTAGGTTCAAAGATGAGTGGAAACTCAGCCTGCAGAAAATTGAAGCTGTTTTGAAGAGTGTGAGATGCTTCTCATCGTTTCTTTTACATTTAGTGTTTTCAAATTTGATAAGGACAAATTTGGTAAGCTGAATGCTGTTATCATACACTTATGGGGAAATGACTTAGTCTTCATAGGGAAAGGAAAGCCATCAGATAGGTAAAAAAAGGTTGGTTGTTGTAACAAATCAAATGAAAATATATTGATGATTCTCTCCTTGATAATAAAGAGACTGATTTTGAGACGTTAAATATGTTAAAGATATAGAAAGGATGAGGAGCTGTAGTAATTCTCACATTACCGGGTTAAGGTATACAGTAGGATTCATAACTTTGGTACACCTAGGTTTGGAAGATAAGGATCCAGATTGCTTTGGGACATATAGGATTCACTTGTCTAATGTTATATTAGACCTTTTCGGTCTATACATTGGCTTGTTAGTAGAATAATAAGAGACATACATGTTGGACACTATATGTAAAGAAAGGGGTTTGGGGAGATAATGGGGTATAGTAACACAAAAAATGAGTGAAGATGAAAAAGAGGTTGAACAGCCCAACATTATTTCAAAGTGCGAATAATGAATGCTGGGTGAAAGGACTGAGTTAGGTAGGTACAGTGAAGGGCTACTTTTTCACTTTTCAAATCCTAGAACAGGTACAAGTTATACCATCATGATTAGGGTTTAGTGGTGTGGAAGTTGTTTCCTCTCTAATAAGCTGATGGTAAATCATACCCATGTGGATTTGCATGGTGATGGGATGGGTGATACTGGCTATGGCACAACTGAGATAGCTAAGCCACACTTCCAAAGCAATGATGGGTTAAGGAATGATTGGGATGGCCTATCATCATGTATGGTTGATAGATACTGTTAGTGGCAAATTTAAAGAGGGGAATATTCTTCCCTTCAGTTTAAGCAATGGTAAATGTGTACAGCTAAATTCCAATGAGACATTTTCAGTGACTGAGCACATTCAAATTGATTGATGCTGGGACATTTGATGGTACTTTAAGTAGTGCAAAGTCCGTGTTTCTGCCAATACTGCAGATTGGCTTACTTCTCCTGACTGTTAGAAAATGTTCGTCAACTAACTGAAGTAGGAAAATGAGTTAAATAATGGCCTGGCAGGTTGCTGGAATTTTTAAAGGTTTGAAAGCATCTTGGATTTATGTAAAGATTTAAATATGCAATACAATGACTGACCAATTGAACCATAATTAGTGGCTTGTTGTGGTCGTGTCCATAAGGTATGGCTGAGAATGGAACCAGTGATAATGTGTTACTGCCATACGCTGTATCTTTTAAAAAAAATCTACATATTGATTTAACAGTTTTCATGCCTTAAAAAATAACACACCTTAAACATAAATGCCATCTCACTGCTTACTTTATATCAGACATTGTCCTTTCTAACTACTGCAGCTTATATTTACAGTGAATGTGACATCTGTAGATGAGCACAACTAAGTAAATTTATCTCATCCAGTCAATAGACATACAGGAATATATCCCCACCTGTGTGTACAATACCACATGAATCCCATATGACAGAGAGGTTGGCTTAATGGTCAAGGTCTTTGCCTCACATACACAAGGTACAGGGTTTGTTATTGATGTCTGATTGGTGGCTAGGCTGTTGTAGTCTGAGACTGATAGCCTTGTATATACCTATGAACCTATAATGCTAAGATCAACATGCCAAACCAGACTGCTTTTTGTAAATACTTTCTGCATATCTATTTTAATATTTTTCTTACACTTGTAAACAGATCTCTTAGAAAACACCATTCCTGCTCTACAAGACTATGTTTTTCAGATACATATCTTCTTTCAAGAATCCATTTACAGAGAGGTCTTCAAGGTAACTTTTATTCGGATGATTCTTAACTTTACCTCCTTCCATCTAGACAAATCACATCAGACTTAACAACTTCAAGATAGAGGTAATGGCTGTTTACAAATGGGCAAAACTGCTATTCAAATTATAGCTTGCTACAGATCACCCACCATGTACCAGGACCCCCACTCCACATTCCTGGATACACTGGGAAACATAAAGGTCCTACCAAACACCGTGATAGTGGGTGATTTCAATTACCCAAACATTAACTGGGAGAATTACTCAAGTACAAACTCCCTTGCCCAACATTTCCTAGAATTTATAAACTCAAACGCCCTGGATCAACTGGTCAACACTCCCACCTGATGTGACAACATATTGGACCTGGTCATCACCAACATGGGCGACCAGTGTTCCACATTGGAGGTCTACCCCTCGCTGGTTAGATCTGACCATAAACTAATCACTCTGGATATCCACATTCCGCCACCACCCCCGGTCAAAGAAACCACCGTGAAAAACTTTTCAAAAGCAAACTTCGTGTTACTTAAGATCAAGGTGGGAAGTTTCAAAGCCTCCATGCTAATGGATAACGCTGTCCAAGCTACAAAATCCTTTACTAATGCACTCTACAGGGACCTACAAGAATGCATGGATCGTGCTATCCCAGACAATACCAAGACTCACCCCTCCAAGAAAAGGAAACCTGTCTGGTGGACCCCAGCTATAAACAAGCTGTACAATAGGAGGAAACCAGTACAGAAAAGAGTAAAATCCCAAGAAGGAAAGACATCCCTGATCAGTATCAGCGAAAAACTACGTTCCCTCATAAAATCATTCAAGGCTAGCTTCGAAAGAAAAATTTCCATGGACTCCAAAGATAACCACAAGGCATTCTTTAGCTATGTCAAGAATCTAAGTGGCAATTCTCAGATCTGCTCGGAGTTAGTGCAGAATGGCTCAAAATACACTGAACTGACCAATATAGCCAACATCCTGGCAGACAGGTTCAGTGCATACTTCACTCCGCTCTCACCGCCAAAAGGTCCCATAACTATACCAGAAGAATGTAGTGCCCCTGAAATCACAGACACTCAGGATAAAACAGCCCTCTTCAAAGCCAAAAACACAGCATCAATGGGACCAGACGGTTTCCCAGGTTGCATCCTACACGAGCTCAAAGATTAACTAACCCCTCACCTAAACACACTGTTTAAACTCAGCCTCTCCACAGGCTACATGCCCACAGAGTGGCGCACAGCAATGGTTATTCCAGTCCACAAAGGTGGAGCCACAATGGATCCCGGGAACTATCACCCTATAAGCCTGACTAGCTTGGTCTGCAAAGCTATGGAGTGCATCATCATGGATCTCATAAACAGAGACATTGGAAACCTCCAAACACTGGACCCTACCCAGTTCGGCTTTGTTAAGGGCAGATCATGCCTCCTAAACCTGGTGGACTTCTTTGAGACAGTTACTAAGGCTATAGACAAGGGAAAGGTGGTCCATACAGCCTACCTAGACCTTGCAAAGGCCGTCAACACCATTCTCCACTCAAGTATTATAGACAAACTCACCAGCCTGAACATAAACCCCTACACCATGAGATAGGTTACCAACTGGCTCATGGACAGAACCCACATGGTAAGAGTTGCGGGAGCTAGGTCTGACTCTAAACCGGTTACAAGTGGCATTCCCCAGGGCTCAGTCGTAGGACCCCTCCTGTTTGGCATATACTTCTCAGAGGTACAGGCAAGCACAGGAGGACTATGGCTGACCAAGTTCGCAGATGACTGCAAACTAGGGGCTATAATTGACTCTCCAGCTGACACAGACATCCTACAAAAGGATCTTACTGAGACAGATACCTGGTGTCAAAACCATGGCCTCAGGCTAAATGCCAAAAAGTGCATAGTCATCCCCTTTGGAAAAAACAAAGTACCCACAAACTACCACATAGGTGGTAGCCCCCTAAATATGGAAGTAATAAGGGATCTGGGAACCCAAGTAGATAGTAACCTCTCCTTTGATAATCACATTGCCAAAGTGGTTAGAAAATCCTTCTAAGTGGCCCACCTAATCACAAAAGGGTTTGCATCCAGATTGAAAGAGGTCATTGGGCCCCTCTATGCATCACTCATCAGACCCATCATAGAGTACAATGCCCCACTTGGGATGTACCTTACAAGACACCTGCAACAACTAGAAAGACCACATAAGTACCTCACAAAGAGGATCACTGGCCTCAAACAGATGCCCTATACAGCTCAACGGAATAAACTCCAGCTGTACTCGGTTGCATACTGCCTACTCAGAGGTGATCTCTGCCTGACATACAAGGCCATGTCCAACCCAGAATTGATGGACATGCTCCACCTAAAGAAAACCATACCCCCTCAAGCCACATGCTCCAGGGATCTAAACCTCACCACAACAATAAATAGGACATGCTGGAGGGATAGATTCCTGTCCCAGAGATGTCCCTTGCTCTGGAACAAAATTCCAATTTACATTAGGCAGAGCTCCTCGCTAACCCTCTTCAACAGAAACCTTGACAAGTGGATGGGAAACAGAAAGTTTACCCCAGGGATCACTTCAATGGATCTGCTGGACAAAGGCACAGGGAACTAATCCAACACATTCTGGCTAGGCTTATAAATGCCTTTGGGCAGATAGCGTAGTACCTACCTATGAACCTATGAAAACTCTAAGGATGTCCAGCTTTCTAGATTTAAAACATTCTATCATTTATCATGGTAATATCCTGGAATTTGTCAATTGTGCAGACCATATTGTTCTAGCCCCGAAAGACACATAACATTAAGGGAGCTCACATCAAGTCATTATCTTTCTACTTAATAAATATTGCCCATATCAATGACCTTCTCCCTCCTCAAGCCTTTGTATTCTTGATATACACCAGCCTGTGACTGACCAGTGTATCTTCCTAGTCACTCTCCTCCATAACACTGAACTTGACAGACTGGTATTGGTACAAAATTCTATACCCTGTACAAGTGCTCCTAGTTGTGTAGAACCTGCATTACCTACTGCTTCAGGCTGATATAATCTGTAAGATTCTAGCATTAGTAGATTTAGCACTGCATAGTCTGGGCTGACCTTATTTAAATGGGATTAAGGCCTTCTTCAGCCTTCTCAGGCCTCTGCACTCCTCGTCCTTGGAGACTGTGACGTTTTCCAGACTGTGACTAGAGACATCCATTTGTAAGTCAGTTTTCTATTCAGACGCATTGTCTCTGGAACCTCATCTTGTTGTGTGAGAGGTAGCACCTGGCAGTGCTTGGTTTTAAGACATCTCTTACACTGACTAATATCTAACAAGGATTACGACTGTTTGTACTTGTGATCTTTTACTTTGTGCATTTTGCCCACTATCCAGTACTATGTATGTGTTTTGTTTGGATTGTTTTTAATGTATATCCTTAGTTATAAGCACCTTGATGAACTAGAATTTAAATTTGAATGAGGCACATTGCATGTTCTGTTAGCTATGTGGACAACTCTAACAATAAACAAATGCTTGCTGTCTCATAAAAGCATGTTAAGCAATCTGTACTTTAATTGTTATACTGCTAATATGTTTAGCACCATTTTTTTTATTTAGCGTTTATGATCCAGGTTTGTTTTACCTTACTGCAGCTTGGGCATCCCTCAAAATGGCTCATGATGCACAGTCCACCAATCCCCGCCTCTTATAATTCTAATAAAAACAACAAAATGGTTACATCATCATTTGCAGATTCAACTACTGCCCCCCCCCCCCCCAAGTACAGTTTCATCTAAAGAATTCTATGTGGCAAATGTATAAATAAATAAATACATAAATATTGCTGTCAGAAAGTACATTTTTTGAAAGGAAAAAGGCAATTTAGTAAAAAAAAAAAAAAGAAATCATGAATAATACAAAAATACATACCAAAATATGATAGTCCATTTTTTTCTGTCTAATTTAACTGATGTAGGAATTTATGACATTTTGCATAATCTGTCTCTGGAAAAGGTATGTGGATAAAACAAGACAAAGTACCAGTGTCCTTTTTAGTGTTAAATGTCTTATAATTTGCTCTTTTTGCAATAATTTGAAAACAAAATATATATTTGCTACAGTGCTTTACCTCTTCCTTTTCCCAGAACCATTGTACAACTACAAATTGAGGAAAATATTCATTAAATCACAGTACTTGGCAAAATAACCATGTGGGACTTTTCAGATGTTATTTCAGTAGGATTATGATTAAGCTCATAACAAAAGTTAAATGTATTTAAAAATATTGTGGTACATTAAACAGTGTTTATCTGTGTATAATAAGATGCTATATTTGGCATCTACTTGCGTAAAGGGTTATTAATAATACAAAGGGACTGGAGAGCCAGATGGTTCATTCTCTTAGGAAAATTCAACTATATTTAAATAGAGGGCATCATTGCCAGCTAAAAAGTCCCCTAAATCTTCCAGACTCGATAAATGCAAGTGACTAAACAGCTATGATGCTTAAAGGTAGGTCTGTAAGTATCAGATTCCATTTGATCTGTTTTAATTAGAAAGTGCACTCTTTCCTTTTTTCTTACTTTCTTTTTATATGTTCTCCTTCTCTTTCTCTCCTTTGGTTTTTCTCTTTTTTTTTCTTGTACAGATACAGAGGCATAACTACAGCACATACTAATATCTATATCTATACCTATAATGAAGTATTAACTGTATTACAATATCTGGTTTATTTTTTGATACGGGAAAGTTTAAAAAGGTTACGTAACGCAGTGCAGATTCAGGAAACGTGTATTTTCAAAAAGCCAAAAAGGAAACAAAATCAAGTAAATTATGCTTGTGGGATACGTCACTAAAACTAGCTTCTCAGTGCATTTCCGTTCCGATTTTATATTTCTATCAACTCTATTTTGTCCTGATGGGAAAACATACTCTCAGCCTTTTCACCGGAAGGTGCCACTGTGCATCAGTTTATTTCATACTTAACTTCTAATTTATTTCATGTCAAGGGATAGGGATATTCCTGGCATACCAAACACTCCCATTTGCATTTGTTTGCATTAGTGCCAGCAGTCACTTTCATTATTTTCCTTCAGACCCCCTTTCTCAATAACAGCCTTGCAAGCTGAAATAAGGGGATGCACTGTCAGAATATTCCATTGCCCATGTTTGTTTCTGTGTTTTTGTCTGTCACTCAAAAATGCTGATTAAGATGAAAAGCTGGAAACTCATTTGAAGCAAACATGAAGAAAGAGGGCATCATTCCTCAGTGACATAAACACAGATCTAAATAGGGCTTTTCTGCCGGTCATTGCCTAGACTGATCAGGTGAATACGACATTTGTTTGCTTCCATTCTGACAAGCCTTTACTCCAAACATGTTGATTGGTTAATTTAAACCACATGATGAACTCATGATTGTTTTAGTTATCAAAAGGAGTGCCATTGCATTTCTGCCTTATATCATGTTCTGAGCTACTCAGTAATAGGTTCACCATCTGTCCCTCTTTCTGCAGGACAGACAGTCCCTATTTTGGACAGTCATGGTGTCCTGGCCCAAGAACAAACAAAAAGAAATAAATAAAATGGCAAATGTCTTGAGATTTTAGGAAAAAAATATTTCCTAATAGTTCCAGAAGGTATTTTGCATCTTAAACACCTTAATATTATATGATATGAAACAGCATAGACAATAAATAGTCTATAAAACTAAGAGGTTTATTTTGGCAATAAAACAAAGTTCAGTCCTTGCATTGGTTGTGGGAATAAAAAAATATCCCACCTTGGGTATCTGAAAAGGTGTTAATACTATCCACAAAATGCTCATAGGAATAGCTGGGATAGTCATGTGCTCTCTGTAGATATCTAAAGTGTGGAATATCATTTAGTAAATATGTTGAAATGTCAGCCCCAGTTTGCATTAGATTTAGAAATTTTGCTTATTTTGCTGAACAGCTTTACTGATGTCAGCATATTCAGAATTATGGGAAAGGTAAACATATTTGCATGACTATATTATGTCTTTATTGTATACAATTCCATTTAAATTCTTTGTGTTATAATACTATGTAAGCTCTTGTTGTACAGCCCAGGGTTGAACCTGAAATGGGACCACAGCGATCTGTACTCTACACACGTAAACAAAATAAAATTAAATAAAATAAATACTTCCCCATTTCTCAGTGTTTGTGCATTGTATAAACCTGTATATTTAAAGACTTAGAATGTGGGGGTCAGGGGCACATTTTGGGAATCACCCCAGTGAAAATGATTTTGGCTTTAGGATACATGTTTATAAGTATATATTAGGCTAACAACCACTAGGGCCTTTATAACCCTACCAGTGCAACCCAACCCAATTGTGTTCCTGTGTAACATGGCATCTATATGGAGGGGCTATGTTAGGAGGTTGCTAAAGGTTTGGGGGTATGTTAGTTGGGGAATATTTACTGTTAGCCTGTGTAAGGGAAGACTGTGGGAAAATTATTAATTTCCTATCCAATGGTCAAAGTTATGTTCGAGTTATTCCTAGCATTATTTTGGGACAGAGATCTCCCTCTCTGTCTCTCTCTCTCTCTCTCTCTCTCACACACACACACACACACACACACACACACACACACACACACACACACACACACACACACACACACACACACCTACACAAACGCACACACACATGCAACTGGAAAATGTGTTGAAATCTTCCTTAAAAATGTCTTCATGTAACCGTCTGGTTATATTACAACTTAATTAGAAATAATTCAATGTTACAACATTGCCTTACATGATATTTCAAATGATAGATATTTATATAATACTGTTTTGAAACTCGGCACAGCAGGTCTTAACATTCTGTTATAAGCCTCAATTTCCTGAGTATTTTATGTGTCGCTGAGTACAAAGTGGCTGCAGATATGAGTAAATGATATAAACTGCTTGGCAAGTTTAACTGACCAGCAAAAGAGTAGCTACATGCAACTCTAAAAGCAGGTGAGAAGCAGGAAATGGAAAAAATGATCTTCCATCGTCTAAGTGCAGTGATGGTGACCCTATGACACACGTGTCAAAGGTGACACATACCATGACATTTTGGGTTACACACCAGCGTTCACCAACACCCAAGTTACCAAAGAAACTGAATGAACAAAAATATAAGAAATATTGTATCCTACACTTATTTATTAAAACTCAGCAACGAAAAGTCATTAATCGATGTTCAAATGCAATGTGTTCCATATTTTTTTCAGTTCAATTCAAAATTACTATTAAAAGTAGGATATTTTTTGCTGCACTATTTTAAGCCCAATTATCAGTGCACATATTGTATTCTCTACTGCAAGTCACTGATTTTTCTTTTACTTTTTAATACATAGCAGCACACATGACTGGGTTGTATTTTTTAAACAAATGAATATGTAAAGAATTGTTTCTTTTTTGTCTGGGGGGAGGGTGACACACCAGCAGTGTCAAGATAGGCAGTTTCCAAATTTTTGACACACAGAGCCCAAAAGGTTCACCATCACTGGTTTAGTGAAAGATTACTGATGTATGTATGCACTTGAAAGGGAAATGTGCATGTACAGAAGAATGAATGCCTGGGGAAAATATGCCTGCATATACATAAAAGGAAGGCTAGGAGTCCCGCTAACATTTTGTGCAGTACAGGCAAAAAAGGATACATTCAAAGACGTAGCTGCAGAGCAAAAGCAGACCAAGTCCCTGTCGTTATCCTGGACAGAGCAGTGTGATACACGAGCTGAGTGGAGGCATACTCCACATCCATCATTTCCAATTCTGTTCTTACGTTGTTATTGTCAAAATGGATGTAGGAAAAATGATCCACTGCACCTAGCATGTCAAATGGAACTTGAGATTTTGAGAACCATTATACTCTCCACATCTGTGTTCCATATGAGCATATAAGGAAACAGAGAGCATTTCAGAATCATGTTCCTTATTGTTGTGTTTAGCAAATAAACTTTTCTTCATAAAGCTTCTGCTTGTGGTGTAATTGAGCATCAAGACTGCATCTGTATTGGGATAGGTGATCATGTTTTATTATGTTGTGCCCAGTCACATGTCTTCCTATGCCTGCTCACACTGTGTGGATGCGCATGTGTGTGTGTGTGTGTGTGTGTGTGTGTGTGTGTAAGCAAATGATGTCTCTGTTCCCATATGACCACTTACAGATGGAAATTGGCAGTATAAAAGTTGACATAGCAGATTAAGCATATTGCATGTGAATGAGCTTGTCCTTGTATCCAACACAGGATTCACTCAGCCACCAAACACCAACTGTGTGACAGGCTGTCTATCTGCAACATCCATGGATAACAGAGCAGTTCTATGCATTTACTGTACACTGTTCCTTACCTAATGAAAGTGGAATGACTTTGGCACATAACAGGAACATGCAAAGAATATGGTCAGGATGCGGTTGGCAAATGTGGTGGTGAGCACAACCTCACAGATGTAGTGGAACTTTCTTTAAAAAGTAAATAAGCAATGAGATCAGTAAATGCAATGAAGTCAACAGAGAACCAAATTTTTGAAATTACGAAAAAAGCACCAGAAACAAATATGATAAAGGTACATCAGAAGATTAACTTCTGGCTATTCTTTCTGCATAATGATAAGCAGGTCAGCACATGTCTTGGTGAGGCCACATGCAGCACTAAACAAATAATGAAAACCATAGAAATAATTGCTTTAGAAAGTATTCTTAAGTATGTATATATCTAAGCAGAAAAAAAAAGATATTGCAGAAGGTTGAGAAGAATCCAAAAAAGTACTGTTACAGACAAGACAGTCACTAAATTTTATTGTAGTTTGAATGATTCTAAACAGTTGCTTATAAGCATTGGAATACAGAACCTATTCCAACTATGTTCACATCTGTACTTAAAGCAGAAACTGTTTATTGGATGGTCTCTGCTGAGTGACACATTAAATTGTCATTATCCAGTTACTGTTGCAACTATATTAGTAATGCTTTATTTCAGTCTGCCATGTATTACCAGGGCCAAGACTATGATTTTCTGGTGTACCTTTAGACTGGGCTCCAGCTGGACTTGCCATGCATTGTCATTTGGCTGAGAAATGGCTGTGTTATAAATGTTATCCTGTGCTATCCCTACCTATGCCACAGCTTTTATTCATGATATTTAACACATTTATGTACTGTATTCTCTCACACAGACCCTATTCTGCTTTGGTTAGTGTGATAAGTACATTCTCTCTAATTCTTGTACTGCATCCATCAGATTTGAACTTTGAGTTACTGTTGCTGCTTGAACAGTGGTTTCTTTATGCTTCTCTGTCACCATTTTACTTAGTCAAACTCTACATTTTTGAGCTTTTTTTCAGGTCTGTACACTGTTTATTCTTTCACCTAGAATTATATCAATGAGCTCAGCATATTATAGAAAACAGTATATATGAAGAAATAGAGTCTGGAACTAAAAGATACAGGCGACTGGTGGATGGACTGTTTGACATATGGAATAACATGATGTGCACACATTTCTGTGGCTGTAGAGTGATAAACAGCAAAATAATTCAAATAGGCAAATCCAATGAATGGTAAAATGATGATGTTTATTGGCAAATGTTGATCGACTATTAAGATGAGTTGTTAAATTGAGTTCCTATCTGTTTAAGTTGGTGGTAGATAGGGTAGATACAACAAATCCCATGCCTCCTATCAAAAACTATAGGAACTTTATTTTTCAAAGCATTTATGCAATTTTTTGTATATATTTGTTTATTATAATATGCCATTAGAACAGACAGATGAGAAGAATAAGGTTACAAACCATCATATACCTTTGTTAACATTTACAACATTCACACAATTTTAACCAAATATTTGCTGTTCATTACATATTCTTAGATTCATAGATTGTTCCTAGGCTAAAGACCCAGGGGGCCTTTCTAAACCTAGACTAGTTTTCTTGAAAGAATAGTGATGTCTTGTATCCAAACAGGACATTGAGTGCCAGACATTCATAAGCTACCTCTGCCCATAAGGGACGTGGGTGCCAGGCCTGGTGTAAATTTTCTATTCCTCGTCTACTGCTCTAGGTTGCACTTAAACTGGGTAATAGATGAACTCAGCTTCACATGGATAGGAAGCCTGTTTCACAAGAAGGGCAGTCTCTGGGACACACTTCTCTCTCTTCAGCATGGTCTGTTTAAGTCACAGACAAAATCCATGTCCATCGACCTTGTATTTCTGGTACTGTTTGACTTGGAAACGTGTTAAAAATCAAAAATGTATACATTTGGTTTTCAAATGTATCTATTCCAGATACACTACACACCACATCATCTACCCCACCATTTATTCATAGTCATCTTTTTAACTTATTAATTACTGTATATCCATAGGACATGTGAGTGTACATAAATTATTGACAACTCATATTCCAGCTTATCCTCCATCTTGTTTAATATTCTTTTTATCATAAACATTTTCATAAAAATATGAAATCATATTAATAATCATTTTCAAAAATACATTGCATTTAAACTCCTTTAACATACATTGTATTCTATCACATTTTAAAAAGAAATGTTCCATAATTTCTTCTTTGTTGCAATGCCTACACATTCTGTCTTGTGTTTGTTTTGCTTCCATGGTTACTTCAACTGGTAATTTTCTTAACATCAGCCTCCATAAAAAGTCAGGAATTTCAAAACCTTCTATTAATCTTTAATTTTTTTTCTTTATGGTTTTCTTATTACCTACATCTTTATTTTCCCATGTTTTAATATAATAAAATGTTTACATTATTCATTCATACCATTCTTTTCTGGTGCTTTTAGTAAATTCAAACTGTATCCCATTGTCTTACCATTATTTTGCTATTTATGGTTCTTACATCCTTATAATTTTCCCACCTGACATTTCCATTTCAATCTTTATTGTCCTTATTAATCTTTATGAGCCAAATAATTATAATAAAGCTAAATGAACAGCAGGATTTTTTAATCCAAGTTTAACAGCTTTTATCTTACAAAAAATAATGATCTATTTTGATAGGATTAAGCCATGCACCACAAATGAACAAAAATATAATTTTAACAAATGGTTTTCTAAACTTATCATTTCTCCTATATAGCCCATTGTTTCCCAAAATATGTGAATTAAATAAAATTTTTCTACATAATAATTCAAAAAATATATATTTATTTTATTATTAAAGTTTTGCAAAATACTTTTTCACAGCATGTAAATATTTTCTTTCTTCCCAAACTTTATTAATAAAATATTTATTTTTATCTGTGAAAGATATATATTCCTGCGATCTTCACAATATCTCCAAAACCCTTGTATTTGCCTTTATTAATGCTAATACATACTTCCTTCATACATCTCCTATTTTAAGCATTGTTTCTCTAATTAAGCCTCTCTCATTTGAAAATCATCTGCATATGCTATAGTAGGATTGCACACTCTGCCAGTTTATCTCCTCATCATATACTTTTTATTTAGCTTTTTTGTTACTGAATTCAATACCAATGCAAACAATATGACACTTAAGGGATGTCCAGGTTTCATTCCTCTTTCACCCGATATACCTTGATCAAACTAACCATTAACTAACACTTTGTTCCATGACTAAAAAATACATAGATCTTATTAATCTATTAAACGTTTCATGTATATATCATTCACTCTATTTAATCAGATAATAACTGATGGAGAGAATGATTGCATTTTTGTCACTTGTTCCATTCATCAACATGTTAGCATTTTCTGTGAACAGAGTATCAAATATATGTGGGTAATGTAAGTGTGGATTTGGGGCAGTAATGCAGAAAGCTTAATGTATTCTGAAGATTTTGGCATTAAGGGGTAGGAGCATTTATTCAAATGTAGAAGCATTATAGTAGGGTTATGTGAGGGCATAGTTTTAGAATAATGTATGTTAGCATGTATTTGTGCATGTATATGTTTATCTAAGCTGTCTAGATTGAAATCTTTGCTACAGGAAGGATTTTTTTTGGTTCATAGGTGTTTACTAGGCTAAAAGCCACAAGGCCCTTTTTTGAGCATATCCATGCTTTGCAAATCTCTTACAAGTTTTGGTATCCTTGATAAGTGTAAGCAGGGGCTTGGGAGATGAAACATTTGCAAGCAAGAGCCTGAAAAAAAGGATCCTATGCTGAAACCCAGGACTGAACCAGAGACCTTAAGATCTTCAGTCTAATGCTCTCCCAACTGAGTTACTTTTTCTCATTAAAAGTAAAATGCAGGGTTAAGGTTATGGTTAGGGAGAAGGTTAGTGAATATTAGAAACATGTAGTAGGGATAACTTTATTCTCTGCTCCTACATAATTTCATTTGTTTTTCTTTGAATATCATTAAGAATACTGATGCATTGTAAACATATCATGCAACATTTTTGATTCTTGCACCAGTTCAAATTACTTGTTCACCTTTTGTAATTAATCCTTTACCTTTAAGGCAGCCATTCCCTTTCTTTGTGTATTTTTATAACAGTTTAATTTTCTATTTACACTCTTTTACCATTTGACCCTGTTTGATGTCTTCATATACTTAAATGTTTAGCCCCATCTTCCATTTGACTTTGTGAATTTCTTGTGTAACAGTCCCCTCCTTATTACTTTCAGATTTATTATTTACATTATCATTTTCTACATCTATATTTTCATTATCGCTTCCATCATTTATTTGTTTGCAATCAATCAAGATATGTTCTGTGATACCAAATTTTCTATATACGTATTTGCTATATGCTCATTTACATGCATTGGTAACATGCATGCTTTAAACAGTCATTAATTAAGTGATTTCCTGAACCAAGACCTGTGCATACATTTTAATTTCTGTTAGCCACTATTTCTTCTTCTTCTTTCATCTTTCTCCCGGTTAGATGTCTCTACAGTAGATCATCTGTCCACTCATGATTGGCAGTGGAGCATTACAGTGTCAAGTTACCAGCCCGGCGCCAACCTTCCATGGAAAACACACACATGCACACACACACACGGCTAGGGCCAATTTAGAGTATCCAATCCACTACAGTATGTCTTTGGGATGTGGTAGGAAACCTGAGCACCCAGAGGAAACCCACACAACCACAGGGAGGACATGCAGACTCTGCACAGAAGGCACCTCAGCTGATGATCTAACCGGAGAACCTCTTGCTGTGAGGCGGCAATGCTAACCGCTGCACTACTGCAGCCGCCCTCTATTAGCCACTACTACTATTGCTAAATGCAATACATCTCCATTTTTACTGTCAAGGCATACTGTTATTAACCACCCACCCCATGATCCATAATATTTTCTCATCTACATATATTTTGATTTCAAAAGCATTTTTACATTTGTAATCAAAATAAATTTTAAGTTTGTCTGTTATGCTAGAATCTATAAGTTGAATTTTCATTTTCCTTTGCAACATCCCACTTGTTCCTTTATCTGTGAAACAATTCCACGACTTGCAGAGTGACTTTTCATCAAAAGAAGACAAAAACTTTTCAGCCAATAAAAATTACTCTGAAGATCATCTGGCTTTTAACACAGTGGTACAACAATTTTATCCCACACACAGTATCTGTCTAGTGGTACCTGAGGCATGGACTCTGTGCATACAACCTGTTTCTGTATACCATAAATCATTTTCCCAGCACTGTTTTGATCATTTACCATTTTACCAGTAGCAGCTGCAACAAACATTTTTTTAGTTATGTTATGCCCCATAATAACACCTTCAGTCATGTTTATTTCTTTTACAGTCTTTTGTACATCATCAATAAATCCTTCATGCTGTATTCTTTGATTCGCTTTTATCAATCCTCCCCCATCCTACTTGTCTCTTATTCTGGAAACAACTCTAAATTATGTCAGACATGAAACCACATTCTGAAAATTACCCTTCATCTGGCATTTTGTACAATAATTCAGTATCCTGCCCTATTCCTTGTATATTTGTAAAAAAGTGCAGTGCACACTATTCTATTTTTTGCACAATTTATATCTGGTGTTAACGTATTTTTTTCAACAATAATCTCCATCTCCTTTCCATTACATTCACCCCTGTAGCTTCTGTGTTCTCCTATACCACATCAATTCTACTTTATTTATACAAAATGCCCATTAAACTTGGTTGACTTCTTTGAAGCAGTCACCAAAGCCATGGGTGAAGGGTAGATGATGCACAGCACCTACTTTGACCTAGCCAAAGCCTTTGATATTATTCCCCACTTGGGCATAATAGATAAACTCTCCATGCTAGGCATCAACCCATATGTTACTAGATGGATAGCTAACTGGCTCACTGATAGAACCCACTCAGTCAAAACAGGGGAAGCCACCTCTAGTAGTAGACCCATAATGAGCGGTGTACCCCAGGGATCAGTCTTGGGGCCTCTACTCTTTGGGATATACTTTTCTGAGGTGCAAGCCAAAACCAGTGGTCTGTGGCTGACCAGGTTTGCAGATGACTGCAAGCTGGGCACTGTCTTAAATTCCACTAGTGATGTGAACATCCGCCAAGAGGGCCTTACCCAAACTAATGACTGGTGCCAGAAGCATGTCCTCAAACTGAATGCCAAGAAATGCATCATTATCCCCTTTGGAAAATGTCATCCCCACTTATTATCACATTAATTACAATGTACTAAGCATGCGATTAGTCATGAGAGACTTGGGCACCCAGGTTGATAGCAACCTCACTTTTGACCACCACATTGCCTGCATTGCATGGACGGCTTTCTACATGACCCATCTCATAAATAAGGATATTTCATCCAGGAACAAGGATGTCATAACATTCCTGTACTCCTCCCTTATCAGACCCATTATCGATTACAATGCCACCTTTGGCATATAGCTGGTCAAGCACATGTAGCAGTTTGAGACACCACAGAGGTTCCTGACCAGGAAAATTCAGGGTCTCAAACACCTATCCTATACAGATAGGCTAAAAGCCCTTTCCCTCTACTCAGTCTTATACAGACTGATCAGACATGATCTGTGTCTGGCATACAAGGCCATTTCAGACCCAGCCTTGATGGAGTTGCTGCATATCCATAAGACAACTTCCACTCATGCAACCTGCATGGAAGGCCTAAATCTGGTCTGTGACATTAATAGAACTTGTTGGCGGGATAGAATTGTGTCCCAAAGACTCCCCCATCTGTGGAATAGACTGCCTACCCATGTCAAGCAGAGTACCTTTCTAGCCCACTTTAAGAGGAACCTGGATGACTGGATGGGAAACAGAAACTATACCTCTGGTATCCCAACTGTGTCCCTGCTGGACAGGGGAAACAGGTGCTGACTTTGAGGGAACATGGGAGAAATTCTTGGCTAGGCGTATAAGGGCCTCCGGGCCAATAGCCTAGTATCATCCTATAAAGCTATGAACGTAAATATATATATATATATATATATATATATATATATATATATATATATATATATATATATATATGTATGTATACACACACACACACACACACACACACACACACACACACACACATACACACCTCTTTTATTCTGACACAAATCATTCCAAAATGTTTTCCATTTATTATCCAACATAAATTTAATATTTGTGTTGCATTTACTGTTAAGAATCTTCATCATCCAATGCATAAGCATGCATACACCTTAAACAATAGGATGATTTAACCCCAACCCCAATCATTCATACTAAAACATACTACCCTATATTGTAAGGGTTTAATCTAGAATCACAAAGAAAGCAGAAAATAATTTGTAAAAATGTCTTTGTTTATTTTCTGGTATTAAATACAATTTAACAAGATGACCTATTTTACCTAAAATATAATAATTTATTAAACATTCTTCCTAAAAGATTTCCAAAATGAACTAACATCTTTAATGGAGTAAAAAATCTCCTACCATCTTTTATCTAGCACATATGATCTTCAAAACAAAACAAAACAATCAGCAAATTAATCTCTTTTTCTTTCTTTAATTAAACTGTATACCTCCAAGTCTATTTTTAACAAAACTTATATTTTTTTTTTTTCAAACTCAAACCCACATGTTTTATTAAGATACATAATATAAAATATAATTTCCTTACCCACGATTAATTTTTGCTATAATAATAAAATCATCAGCATAAGACATTGAACATGATCTATATAGTACTTCCCCGGGATTCATGAAGCTTGCGCCAGGCGCAGCGTAGTGTAGGCGGTATAATGCCAAACATGGCCGATGAGCGATTCAGGTACTATCCAATTCCATGTGTACTACCAGCGTACGCCAGATCTGCACAGCCCTCGGCTTAAGTATGCTAATCACCCCATGTGCAGTGCCGCACCATGCAAATGAAGGTACATAGAGATTCATGAAGTGGTGCAGGCGTAGCATAAGCCCACAGAAATGTAAACCAAAAAACACGGTTTACATTTTTCCAAACAGAACATCGGAGCTATGAAAGTGGACCAGACTCATGTATTACAAATTTAACATATGCCAATGGCTAAATATACAGCCAATGGCATAAGAAAAGATGCACAACACCTAAAAAACAACATTTAATGTCATGTCCACAGTAACGCAAAGTACAACTGCAGGGCATGTGTGTGCAAACAGGAACACAAATAAAATATATACAAATGTCATAAAATCGCAATGTAATACAAATCATGATTTCACCATAATACTCAATGGTATGCATGGTACACCACAACCAAGCTGTATGGGTTGTTAAGGGTCTGTGACAGTGTTCGGCGCAGTAACTAGGAATTAGTAGTCAATGCCATGCAAATGAGGCAGGTAATAGTGAATCACAAACGTCCCACCGGACTAAGGATGTACCATACGGTGCAGCACTACAACACTGAGGAGTGGCTTAGAGGTATACATGACATCAGCAGTGGGGTGTGCCACCGTAGCTGTAAGCACATTGGAGCAATGCAAATCTGGCCTGGCTGTTGCTAAGCAAAGCCGCAGGACAGGGGTGGGGAGGTAGGTATAGCATCGTTTAGCTGAGAGCACATATGGTGCCCAAAAGCGCATGTGTGAGGTGAGGAAAACATGCCCAAAACCAGGTAAGTGGATGCACGTACCGCACACCATAGCTCAAACAGGAAGGTCAGGGGAAGAAAATAAGGAAATGCCACAGTAGGGTAATTGGAGTACAACTGAGCAAATAACACCTATTAACTCACAGCGGGCAATCGACGGCAGCTTACAAGTCTGCTCGCAGAAACCTGCAAAACAGGATAGGGGAGGTTTCGGATTGCAAAGAAAAGAGAACTGTCATAGCAGAGCAAAGCAAACCTGCAGTAGACTGGCCATAGAACACATTACGCAAGATAAGCCAGGTGTAGGAAAGTACAAATGAAAGCAGACTGCTGGATGCATGCCAGAAAATGGGAGGTGAAACATGAAGAAATGTAAAGGGAAGGGCAAGAGGTAATCCATGGCAGCCAAATGTAATTCAACACCAAAGGCACCACAATAGTAGTTCCTGTCGTAAAACACATAAGATACCCTGTAGCTATGATCATACATACACACCCTATGACATCATCGGTGTTCACAGCACAATAGTATAAAGCGTGAAAGCACCCCACACACACCCGTGTATTCCCAAACACTGCACCATAGGTGTAAACATATAGGCAACTTTTACAATGTACATGTTGGGAGCTGCCATAGCTGTGATTCATCACCATGTGTTAGAGACTGACGGTGTTGTGGAGGATGATGCTGAAAACCACCGCAGGCCCTGGAGGAGGAGAACAGTGTTCAGACCAAGGGTAACCTACCAGGGGCTACATGATCTGGAGATAGTAGAGCATTACAGGGTGGACAGGGACATCTTACAGCAAATAGTTGAGCTGTGCCAGCCACGCCTGAGATCCAGAAAAAACAGAGGAGAATCCATCCCAGTGGACATGAAGCTATGTGTAAGCTTGTGAATACTAGCCACAGGTACCTTTCAAAGGCCAACTGGAGATATAATGGAGATCTCACAGGCATCAGCATCCAGGGTACTACACCAGTTCCTGGATGCCATGTTACCACATGCCAATGAGCATATATACTTCCCCCGAACTCAGGAGGAGTTGGCCAGCAGTATGCATCTCTTCCACCATGTGGCACACTACCCAGAGGTACTGAGTGTGATAGACTGCACGCACATACATATTAAGTCACCGCCTAGTGATCATGGTAGGCACTACATAAACCACAAGGGATACCACTCCATCAACTGCCAGGTCATGTGCAATGCCCAGGGCATTATCATGGATGTGTGTGCTGGCAACCCTGCAAGCTACCATGACTCCCACATCTGGCATGCTTCACAGCTGTATCAGGTATTTGTCAGGGGGGACATCCCACATGGCCACCTTGTGGGGGATGCTGGCTATGCACTGGAGTTGTGGATGATGACTCCCATCAGAAACACACACACCCATGCAAGAACGTCATAATGAGGCACACGCACAAACCAGAATCATCATAGAGCGTGTGTTCGGGATGCTGAAATCACAGTTCCATTGCTTGGACATATCTGGCGGAGCCTTGCAGCACTCTCCAGGCACCTGTGCCCACATCCTCATAGTATGTGCCATGCTACATAATATGATCCTGCAGAAACAGCTGCAGCAGGGACAAAACGGTGAAGGTCCTCACAGCCCACCGCAATTGCCAAGGCCATCACAGGCACAGAGGGATTCAGACCATGAACACCCTGTGCCAGCCCCAGTAGACAGATGGAGGCATGCCCAATATGCCTATGCCTTGGCAAAGAGGGAACGTATAGCACATACTCTGACAGTGTAGGCCCCTACGGACTGACACACCTCTCCACCTGCACACACAGTAAAATGGATGGCACACAAACACGACCACCTGTAAATTGTAATGTATAGGTGGCCTACTGTGTGAATCCTACATAGGCAGACCTCAACCATTGTACACACAACAGCTATTGGAACAAGGAATGTCAACACCTGAACAGTACATGCACCTATCAGCATATGTTGGTACTGTGTGTATAGGTTCCTAGGTACATTGGTAGGTACACGCCAGATTGTCAGAGGCCATTCATCAATCGAGGCAAACAGTGTCTGCTGTCACCACCACATCGAGTAACCAACTGTTGCTCAGTGGAGCAGAGCCAATTGCGGGATCCATGTGTGTAATCACTGTACCCAACATACTCTGCATGGATTCCCTGGTGCGTTAATGAGGGGCTCCATATAATGTAATCATGGATGTAGTGGCAAACCATGGGGTGTATCCATGACAGGTATCTGTCACCCCAGCATGCTCCACCTATGGTTGTGTGAAGGTGTAGCACATTATAGTGTGTGGCTCACTGTGACATACATACCCAATGCTGGAGCACATCCATTAAACATCACTTGGACATATCATTAATAGGTCTCATCCATAGGTAAACTAACTGAGCTACCCATTTGATTGCAGTATGGAGTAACAGCCATAGTACAGTCCACATACAAAATGCCATAACATGTGCACAAATTCCAGATGCCCAAGTGGTAAATGCAGTGACTGTTGTGCATGTTCCCGGTCCCACGTCCTGCAAGGGATGTAACGTAATCCCAAAGGCATGAATAATGCATGTTGGATGCAGGTCATCAGATCATGTTTAGCACATATTAGTGGGAATATGCGTTGCCCAGTGCTGGTAAGCATTGTTTAAATATGACTATACGGATATGCGTGAAACAGGGCTAAGCTTCTCTGAATATCGCGCAGATCACGGTCAATGATGTCCAGAACAGGTGAAACCAGCATTATTCATCCCTGTACTAATAGTGCCTGCTCTGAACGGTAAAATTACCACTGCCAGGAGTAGAACACGCAATCATGTACACAATCACCTAACACTAAACTACCCAAGATGTACTAACAGCAGGTGTGTAATGTGACAGGTTCAAACACAAACGTGCGGAGTCCAGGTAACAGTATACACCGACATGTACACAATGAAAGGTGTATTCTGCCTGTCACTCTGTCTGTTTTATATATATATATATATATATATATATATATATATATATATATACATATATATATATATATATATATATATATATATATATATATATATACATAATAGAGATAGAAAGGGTGCTAGAGAGATATATGTTGATATATACGGATTCACCTATATCTGCAAATATGTAGATAGGTCAACAACATGTACACAACCATGGAGGTACAAATAAATAGGATACTGCCAACTATGGAATGTGACACATACCAACACGCATAATCATGAGGCTGAAAGACCGAAAGAACACAGTACCGGAACACTAGAACCGCATGTAATATTATCACGATATAAAGAGACATTTAGTTATCGCTACCGGTGTTGCGGTCTACGTAGGTACTGTGTTCAACTGTGTTTGTGATTGCCGTAGTCTGTGTATGTGTGTGTTGAGGGTGCCATGTGCATTTCCGTGGGACTGTAATGTGTGTGTGTGTGTTTGCATCATGTGTCTGTTAGTGCTAACTTGGAGGTAGATCATTACGGCAGGTGTGGTTATAGCTGGCCGTAGGCATACGGTTACCACCTGTCCCACTTTAAGAGGGACAGCCCCTCTCTGGGCAGTCGTGTCCTGACAAAAAATATTAAAACGGGCACATGTCCGAGATTGTAGGACATAATTATGTCCCATATATTATGTAATAGTTGCAATAAATAGTTATGCCTGTATCTAAAAAACGTAAATGTTACATGAAACATGATAAGTAGCTAAAGTGCTATACGAATAAGTATGTATTCAGGATAAAAGTATGTGCTATCCTGTGTACTGACTGTGGGTATGTGTCGGCCTGTAAACACCGATGTGTGTCCTGCAAATGTCCCACTACGGCCATTTGAAAAGGTGGCAACCCATGCCAAAGAGGTTCAGTCACCAACACAACTGCAATGAGTGCAAATAACTGTGACAGAAATACACAGGACAGCTGTCATTTAGTAACATTCCTTCACATATCTCTGTATTTCCGGAGGTATGGAAGTATCAGCCTCACCTGCATACTATATAGAAACCAATTAACAATGGCCCAATGTATAAGCCCGTAACAACCATAGTTTCAGTCTACTAACTGATAGGTCTTCAATTAGGGATGGAGCCCACACACATATATAGAATAAGTAGAAATGCAGTCCCCACAAACCTGTGTATGCTATGTACACCCACCTACATCTCCCACACAGGAAACAATAGCAGTACAGACTGTAATAACATCACAAACATCCACAACCTCAATTACATCTGCAGAAGCGTTAACATACCTTGTGAGAGACACATTTGTAAAGGCGCCATGTGAAATCGTAGCTGTTGTATAATGGAACAGACGGCGATGTTACAGGTTTTGTTTGCAATAGTCCCTTATCAGACGGTTGAGATGACAGGTACACTCACATGTAGAACCACATACTCTAGCCATCACACACAATCCACAGGGGACATGAATCCAAAATATCCATGTATCTACAAATAGCAATTGCAATTCCACACAACAAAACACATGCAGGCCGTCTCCTCGAAGGTAGGGCAAAAGGGCAACGCCCAAGTGGAGAATTCAATTATACCCCACTGTTGCCATGTAATTGATGAATGGAGAAGCTGCACAGCTGATGTGCATATAATAATTTACTCAGGAACACCAATTGGTGACTGGAAACCACATGTTACAGGTATCGATGTATATAGGGATGACTTGCCAGACATTCAAACCGTATGCTCATACCATAGAACAGTTTAAACAGTGAAGGTGTAAGAGAGATATTTATGAAAGTTCAGAACGCTAACAAGGTATGTAGAACACTCAGTATGTTAGTGTATGTATAGCCTGTTTTGTATTAATTAAAAGTATCCGCAATGCATAAAGTGGGAAAAGGTATTATGTAGTGATGTCTTGCTGAGCATAGTAACGCTTGTAGAAATTGTGTGTCCTGCTGTGGGCCACAAGGTAAACATCACAGACACCACAAGGGATGCTACATGAGGGCTTTAAACAGAACAATTCCACACCACCCACTGTCAGTGGTAGGGTATGTCCAACAAGTACATGCCATAGCAGGGGATAGTAAATGTTGATATACTGTCACAGTAGGCATGTGTATGGGCATATAATGACAATAACATGCCTAAGGTGGTCTTGCTGTGCTGTGCAAGTATGCTTTGCATTATGGGATAATATGTAAAATATGTGTAGTGTACAATATTGTAGGTAGATATGTCAGATATTCTACACAGCATAACAGTTATATCATGCAAACAAAAGGTATCGTCTATTGGCATGTACAATACACAATAACAGGATACATATGGCTTGTAGTCACGGGACACTGTAACAGCATGATAGCTAATCGAAATGGAAGAGCTAGTCAATTAACCATGAACAAAGGACATGTAATAACTTCACAGGTTCATAGCGAGGTATTATGCTGTCTGGCAAGTCTATGTGTAAGTCCAACTACAGTGTTTACACCAGCGGCACCTCTCTAGGGTAGTGTCCTGTCTGTGAACAGCAGAGCCATGTGTTACCTGCACGTCTTCACAGTACAGCCACTGCAGTGATCCCTGGCATACATGTGTGTCTCCCATCACCAAGTGAGGTATCTCATAAACAGTGCTACTGAGTGTCCCTGCGTGATGTACATAGGAATCATGTTCCAAAGCATGGTGAGTGTCTGGTTTGGGAATGTAACCCTCAAGAACATCCCACTCAGCGTTGCGTTTGTGCACATATCCATGAGCATGTTGCTCGCAGTGGCCTTTGCTCATGTCGCTTATGTGGAGTATATCCATGAATATTGTTGTGGACATGGGCCCTGTATGTTCAGCAGAGGTCACCCCTGAGTATGCAGTATGCAAATGTGTACAGTCATGGTGTCCGTAGTTCTGCCGCATATGTCAACCTTCGGAGCTCAATAATCCTCATGGTGTGTTAATGTTGTGGTATGTAAAGCCATTGCTGTTCTATAAAGTACACCCTAAACGGAGTGTGGTACCCTTGAATGTGTGTATACATCAGCAGTTTAGAGGTACAATGGGTGCCTTTGTTCCAGCTACAAACCCAGTACAGATAAGGGTGGCCACATAGAAGGATATCCACGCCACATTGGCAATATGGTTATCAAAGGAGTGAGTGCTACATACGTGTGTGCTAAGATCCCATATAATGTCACATGTATGTAGGGGACTACCACCTATGTGATAGTCAGTGGGTGATTGGTGTAATCCAAAGGGGATGTTCATGCACCATGTGTCATGCAGCTTGAGGCCATGTTATCGACATCAGGTATCAGTCACAGTGACACCCTTATGGAGGGAGTCTGTATCAGCTGGTGGATCAATCATGGCACCTTGTATGCAGTTGTCCGGAAACCTAGTCAGGGAAAGTCCCTCTGTGCTAGCCTGTACCTCAGGGAAGCATATACCGAACATGAGGGGCCCTATGACTGAGGACTGTGGTATGCCAAGTGTAACTGAAATACAGTAGGTACTACGGTATGCTACCTTTATTGTGTGGGTCCTGTCCATGAGCCACTTTGCATAACATCCTGAGACGTAGGGGTGGATGTGCAGGTGGATGTGTATGTTGTCAATACCAGAATGGAGAACGGTGCTGAAAGCCAATGAGAGGACAATGTGGGCTGTGTGGACCCCCTTACCATCATCAACTACCCTGGTAACTGTATCAAAGGAGACCTCCAGGTGTAGGAGCCATGGTCTGGCCCTAACAAGTCCAATCTGGGTGGCATCAAAGGTCTGGAGCCCACCAATGTCTCTGTGAATGAATTCCATGATGATGTGCCCCATAGCCTTGCAGTACAGTCCAGTCAGGCATATAGGGCAATAGTCCCTCTGGTTCATTGTGGCACCACCTGTGTGGAGTGTGATAACTGTTGCTGTGTGCCATTCAGGGGCCACAATGTCTGATACAAGGCTATTAGTGAATCTGGTGGCCAAGTGGGGAGACATGTCATTCTGAAGTTTGTTTAAAAAACAGCCTGGGATGTTGGACAGTCACATGGAGTCTGTGTTCCAGGCCTTAGAGAGTGCAGGTTGGAACTGTGTAGTTGTGACCACAAGGACCCCGCAATGTTCCAGCATGGATTATGGCCCTGTAGGGAGTGAGAGGGTGTAAAGTTAGCATTGAACCCATCTGCCAGAATGTTGCCAATATCACTCAGTTCTGTAATGTTCCTGAGTAACCGTCGTATGTCAGAGCAGATGTGGGTATTGCCATTGACTACTGACATACCTCCATAATGCTTTGTGGTACACCTTGGAATGTGTCGCAGTAATATTTATGTAGCTAGGTTTGGAGGATGTGATAAGGGATCCTGGAGCCCTACTGAGGCTGACCAGTAAGCTACCCCACCCATGGGATTGTACTCCACTTTGCAACAGCCTCCACCTTTTGTTGTACATTATGTCCATGGAATCGGACCCCCAGAGTGGCGTCCATTATCTGGTGGGTACCATCATGGCTCTGTTTGGAATAGCATGATCCATGCAGTCGTGTAAGTGCTAATGAAGTGCACTGGGGTATGTTTCAGCATTTGTATGCGCATTGTCCATCTGCACGGGTGTCATGCCGTTTACTACTGCTGTCATAAGACATCTGTAGTAGGCGTTGTACTAATCTTGTACTGTGTATGTAAGGATGTGAATGGCCATGACCTAGGAGCAATAGCTGTCTCAGTGTTGTGGACAACATACAGAATGGGCTTTGTGGGTGAGATGTGTGACATATGTGCACAATCTGACAGCTGATAATAGCATTCTCACCAATTAACTACCACCCAGGAAGCGGTCAACATTATGGACACTGCGTAAGGGATGGTGCTGTGCAGTTCACCTCCCTGAGTTGGTGACATCTCCAGGCCTATTAGGTAGTCATATGAGGACCCATGTCATGACAGGGTGCCATCCATGAGCATGGAGATCATTGGACAGGCATACTCAGCACTCAGTTGACCAATATCGGATCACATATCACCTTTAAGGGGTATTGGCCATGCGTGGATGGGCGATACCAGCCTTCACAATCCTCATCTCCACTATGCAGCATGCTGGCTACCTTGCATAAAGACATGTGCTACACTGTGATGTTGGACATGCTACACGTACATATCCTGATCTGAAAGACATACGTCATGGACAGCCACCATCCTACTACAAGGATCGCCACATGCTGGACAGATCCCTGTGCCATACATGTTACATACTCCTACCATGCAACTCTGTCCATCAAAGCTGCACATGTCATCTCTGTCATACATGGTGTGATGACCGCATGGTAGATGTATTATTAACTGCCTGGATCAATAATGTGGCACTGATGCACCTCGCGGTGGCAAAATGGCTGTCGGATACAGCTAGGAAACCTTGCCCGTACATGCTATAGTTGATACCCATCCCTGCGAATGACGTCTGGCTAGCCATTGTCCCATGTCTATCACATGCGCAACACAGGTGATTCATGACAGGATGTTGAACTGCTGTACAGTGCTGTGTAGATGTATATGGCAACCACATGCATGTAAAGGTTCCATGCGTATGTGTGCATTGTCATTGCTCATGTCCACTAAGGCAGTGTATGTGTTGATATGTGACATATACACAGCATCAAGGTCAACAGCATCACGGTGGACACATCCAGGCATGTGCTGATAGGTAAGAACACCAGTACAGGCAAACAGACATGCCCACATCAAGACAGCATTCACATGGAGTATGAAAAATGTAATGAGGTGACACACATATATGGTGATGATACCAATGCATAACGGTGTTACATGTGTGTGACACAAACATGTCAGTCATGTCAGTGTCATGATGATTTGCAAAGATAACTGCGCAGATGTACTAGATTTAATACAAATGTATGTGCAGCTGTATCTCTGTACGTCTCTTTGATACTGTGACCTGTCACCATCATTATGTCTTCCAGATAATGCCTCGTTCATGCCTGCTAGTGTACAGCCGCCAGGAGGATGATGTCCTCATTCCGTACCTCCATGAGAACTATGAGGTGTTGTTCAGCCATGTGCCACAGCATGCCCAGTAGCGTGACGACCTGTGGCAGGACCTTCGCAGGAGGGTTATTGATGTGGGTGGCCATAATTGCACCTACCAGCAGGTGCGCAGACACTACACGGACTTGATACAACATGCAAAACAGCGTGCTACTGCAATCACCAGGGAACAAGGTGGAAAAGGTGGTGGGCCACCAACCCAGCCCCCACTCACACACACCGAGGAGCTACTGGCCAGCCTGGGGACACCCTGAGAACAGCATCCACAAACATTGCTGCCATCGTGGAGGTGGGTGTCTCCCAACCAATGAGCCTGGAGTTGCCTGGCAAGTCACTACTGCACATATGACTATTATATCCCATTTAGTTGTATGTGTCACTGTACAATTTGTAATGTAACATCATATGCAAGGTATGTTTACACACATGCTGCATACTACAGTATGCTACCCTGTGTATGCACACATGTGCATACTATATGCTATTGTACAGGCAAATGTGTTAACATGCACAGTGCACCCTGTGGCTGTCATACAGTCATGGATAATGTTCAAACTGCTGTGTCACCCCTATACAGGTACCTCTGGCATGCCTCACAGACATCAGTCCATTGCAGGTGAGACAGTCATCAGTATCAGGCATGTTAATGCATATATCTATTCACCATGTGGCCAGTTAACACATGTACACATTATATATGGTCCAGTCATGATATACAGGTCGCATCTCCCATCATTCACACTGGCTCCCCATGTGCAATATATGCAAATGAAATGAAACACCAACATGAAACCACAGTATCTGTCATTGCTACATTTGTGGACAGCTGTGCATACAACAGTGGAGGTGTTGTTCAATGTAGGCATATGTACTATACATTGGAACAACACATGTGTGGTACGCAAACAGTACCACACAGTGAGCTGGGATATGGGCAGCCCACAGGAGTCACCATTGTGCTATTTGCCCCTGCAATGGGTGCACACATTGTGATGTGCCATCTGACATGTCCCAGACATGTAGTGTTCTGGCTGCAATATTGTCACACTATCCCATAATACATACCCCACATACCAAACATACAACCCGTTGTCTGCATAGCCCTGTGGATGGTGACATATCTGACATCTATGGGTGTATGTCATATGGGACTACACAGACATGTGAGATAGATGGCCATCACAAACATTTGGCCAACACATGTTCACACATGGCCATGGAGGATGGCCAGAGACATGAAGCCACACAGTAGATGTGATGTGTATACACCCTGTTGCACATTGTCCACACATGGTCCAACTATAGCCTTAGTTGACTGATTATACAGTTGATGTGGTACACTGGACATCCTAAAAGCCTGTGCACAGCTAGTGGAGGTGTCACATAAGTCGACCATATAAGATGTGTTGAACATCACGACTGTGTCATAGCATGACAGTACTCACCTGTACAGCTTCCACAGACATTGACACCATATTAGGCCACAGATACCATACATTTCCCTTGCTGCTGTAGGACATCACCGTCAGCCGTGCACCTCGTTTTTGTGGTACATCAATGTCATATGGGACATGGTGTATTGACAAGTCTGCCATGTGTGGACATGGTTGCCAGGCAGCTAAGACTCTGTCATAGTTGTGCAGGGGTGTCATCCGTAGGTCTTCCAGTGAACTGTCACATGACACAGCATGGTTTGGTGTGTATACACCTCAGCAATGTGGGTCACAATCCACAGTTATGTCATGTGTATGCACGCAGTTATGGCTATGCAATGTGTGCATATTACACACTGTATAGCAATATAGACACCTCATGATGCCATGCAATGGCACAGTGTCTGTACTTCACACTGTATAGCAATGTAGATGCCTCACACTACCCTTCCATGCTCATGCACATTTGCTAAACGTGCATTCTATCTGTAGGGCATACAGACAACACTGCAATGTGATACCCATTACAATGCTGTACATGTGTCAAGACACCATTGTGTCAGACATGTATGCATGTCAATGCACACGTCAGCAGATTACATGTCAAGGTCACTTCAGCCATGTGTACTGTTAACCTGTGCTGGTCCACATGGTGTATCACAGGGATGCGTGCTTACTACCATGATTGTGTGAACTGCATGGCTAGTGATATGACACCTGCTTGCTGTTGTGTGCAACCCAGGGAGGTATGTTAACTACCACTATTAATGTCTGAGCTGCATGCCATCTGCTGTATCACATGCATGCTGCATGCCGTCTGTCAAATCACAGGCATGGTGTGTCTGTGTGTGTGTGTGTGTGTCTATTGTAATGTAGAGTCTTTCTTTGCATTCACAGGTGATGTAGGTGCATTACCCTCCTGCGGTCCATCTGATGTTAGTGTCCCCACAGATACTAGCAGCAATGAACATATGCATGAGGTACAGGCAGGGTTGTCAGGGGCTGAATCTGTGCCAATGGTTGCCATCCCATCTATGTCCCCCTCTTCCCCGCACACAGTTCTCATGCCAACACATACCCCATCACCAATGGCCATAGAGGAAGGACAGTCAGCGTGTGTTAGCTTGGAACAGGAATGTGTGGTGGCTACAGAAGGTGTGTCTCCACACCATTGTGTCAGTGTAATGACTGCAGATGTGCCACACAGGCATGTGGCCAGTGCTGCTCGTAGGAGGACCTCTGGCAGACATGCACCTGCAGGACAGAGCGCAGCAGCTGGTGTCACCAGATGCATGTTCCAGACTGTAATGGCAGCACAGGCATGTGCTGTATGGCAGAACAGAGAAAGGCAGAGGCTTCAGAGGGCTGCTATCCATACTCTAAATGACAACATCCAGACATTGGCAAATGCTCAACAGCAGATTGCTGATGTTCTGGACAGGCGATTGGGTGACATGGTCGGAATCCTTGACCATGGCATGACAATCCGCGAGCGTGAGCTGTCTGTGCTGGAACATCTGGTGGGAGTGAGGTATAGGCCACGTGGACATAGGCCAGCTACACCACCTAGTGCATCTCAACGTGAATGAGCCTCCTCACATGCCCGCTCCCATAGTGCCAGTAGCAGTAGCAGTGCAGCTGGTGTTGCGCTGTCCACACTAGGACACAGCAGGCCATGTGGTCATGGCCCTGGATGTTCCCAGTGGGAACACGGTTCCAGTGGACATGTGTCATCGGACAGTAGCTAATCTGTACCTCAGCCTGGTAGTGCCCCTGCAATCCCTGGCAGGCACAGGTCAAGTGGCCATGGCTGGACAGAGTGAGCTGTATATCCTGGTCTGTACAATCTGGAGCTGTCAATAATACCCCTGTGTAGGCCTGGTGAAAGGAAGAACTGTGTGTACTCATACATGCACACAGCAAAAACATCTGTAGGGCACCGCAACATCCACATGCATAATGACCACACATGTCCAATCAGATCACCGTCCCTTACCCACACACATGATGTCATCCACTGGTGCATCTTATGCCCCTGGCAAACATTATCACCCTGTGCATATGATGATGCCTGTGCTGCATCCCTGTCATCCACACCATTGGTGCAGGGACATGCTCAAATGATCTGATGCACAGGGTGAACAGAATAGTGAGAGAAGTGTATATTACATTAGTTGTGTACTGTTGACATGCACCAGACATACCATGTAGTACAGGTTTATAATGCATTGTTATATGTTCACAGTATGTGTCTTGGTAACAACAGTATCAGCATGTTGGTAATGATGCCTTGGTTCCTTCCTTATGGTCTACTTGCATAGGCCAACAAGTAGCAGTGTTTGCAGTTTCCCATGTGTAAATGTGGAGTACTTACAGGCATGTATGGCAATACCAGCATGCTATACGTAGCCTCAACCTGACTGTTAGAAAGGCTACCATACCACAGATGTCCACACATCTACTGATCCAGAAGCATGTGTGCTGTTTAATAGGCTACAGTGGCTAGAGATGTGACATCCATACCAGGTCACATCACAGGTATGTTGACATGGTGCGGGGGGTTTACACAGCGGTCTGGCTGATGAAAACGTTAGAGGCCACTTGATAGCATGAGGCCTCACTGTGTAGCAGTAATACCCTGTCACATTACAGGATGAGAACACACACAGACATACACAGAAACACACAGTGACATGCCCACATTCATGGGGCCAACAACACTATAACGCACACTCGATAGTGTTGAGGTGAGGACCCCTGCCTATGTGGTAATCACCCTCACAGTACTGTGCACCCACACGATGCAACACAGAGAATGAACATGTACAGGTAGCCAGTAAGGCTGAGACCGATGGTATCAACAGGGTAGTAGACTGCATCACCATGAAGGGTTAGGGATCCTGTCTGTTCTGTATGGTAGCATACACCCTCACTCCATGCATCAGACAACCATACATACATACATAGACACACACACACACACACACACACACACACACACACACACACACACACACACACACACACACACACACACACACACACACACACACACACACACACACACACACTGTGGAGTCCACAAATGTCATTCACATATGGATAGATGACATGTGTGTGATACACACACTACCCCTGCCTACATCATGCTTTCCACACTGCAGCATGTACAGATCTCTCCAACAGTGTACAGGGGTGTGTAGCAATTGGGATGTATTCCCCACCATATGTGGCATATATGGTCACACAAGCAAACACACATGGCAGTACTGTGAATGATACACCTGCTATATGATGATATGTCTGACAGACATGCAGAAGTATTGGCCATACTATGTGTACCAACACTTCCTTCAGCAATTGTGCAGCTATATGCACATGGGAGGATGTAAGTGTTACAGGTGTCAAGTGGCTTACAGTCAGTAACACACGACCACTGTGTAGGTTTTATGTTTTCACCATCAAGTAACAGTAACATAGCGTACTGTTTGCACATGTAATGGTAGGATGGCTTTTGATACACCTGTGAGCCGTCCCCGGCAAACATCCATCTGCCAAGGTGGATCACCACTTTATGCACACACATCCATCCATACCTGATGTACATCCTACAGTACTGTCAGTATTTCACCATATACAGGTGTCAATGATGGGGCAGCATTGCAACTGCATGTTGTAGTTAGGCACAGATGAATTACATACATCAGCTACTGCACATGCATGGTAGCTGCATGCACACCACTACATGTACATGTGTGTTGGTCCTACATACCTTTCATGTAGCCATGTTTGTATGCATTGCAATTGATGGACATGTGTGATGACATACATAACACATGGACTGTTGTATGATATGATGGGTGTCATGGGTAACTAGTACAGAGGGAATGTTTCCTTGGTCAACATTGCTACCTCATGTACTGTTAGCATTCAACAGCCATGGAACTACCTTCCATGTGCATGCGTGTGATTGCTGTAGCCACTTGTCTGCATGGAGGACAGCAAAAGCTATGCTATGTACATATATGGTGTGTGTGTGTGTGTGTGTGTGTGTGTGTGTGTGTGTGTGTGTGTGTGTGTGTGTGTGTGTGTGTGTGTGTGTGGCCCATGCACATATCCACTGCGATTACATGTATGTCATATCCAAACATGTGTGTTCTTTGGTGTACAGCGACAGTCATCTGTCACAGCTGTGTAAGACCCAGGACCCCTGTTATGTGTAGATCCGACCTGGTTATGTACAGTGGTATCATTGCATTGCATAACACATGATGGAACCCTGTCAGTAAATGTGTAGTCTGCACAGTTGCTGTTGACCTATGAACAGTCCACTGGTCATGAGTCACATGGTGTTGTGGTAATGTATGGATGTGTGTTGCTGGTCCAAGGGCATGGTGATGTCTGAGGGCTACATAGTAGAATGTGGTGTTTACCTCTGTGATCTGCACCTGAGACATCTGTGATGGCTCTTGAGTGTGTACTGGTCAGTACATGTGAGTGGCCTTCATGTATGTGTGAACAGTAACACCATACTGTGCCCTCCCATGTTTAGAATTCATGTGCATGCAAGACAGCCCTTTGCTACTGCTAAGTGTGTGAGCATGCCCAGTACGCCGTTGTGTAGACAGACACACAGTACATTCCAAACTGTGCCCTTCCTTGTTTAGAATCCGTATGCATGCAAGATAGCCCTTCACTTCTACTAAGTGTGCGAGCATGCCCAGTACGCTGTTGTGTTTGTGTAGATGGACACACAGTACATTCCAAACGGACGTGTGATACTGTGTGAGCATGCCCAGTGACACCTTGTGTCGGTGATGTGCCTCTGTGTATGGCCGTGGCCATTGACATCCTGTATAGCGATCGTGGTCATCCAGGCAACAGATGTCCATACCCCACGTCAGAATGGATGCCTACATTGAACACACTGGTTGACTGTCTTGAAGGGTGTACTGTCTGTGGCGCATCTCGTATCTATGTAGTGTTGTAATAGTGCTCCATAGATAGGCAGTTGTCCCACTCACACCACTGCCGTGTGTTTGTCTACGTCTACCTTGGGACAGTAATATGCTTTTAGGCCGCTCACTCTCTATGCATTCCCTGTCGGTGTCTTTGCCTGTGCGGATGATGTCATCCACCTAGAAGTATGCCTCTGGGAGTGCTGTGTACCAGTAATCTCGATAGCGCATTCTGTAACTGCGTAATGCTGTAGTGTGATAAGGTAGTTAGGTGTATGTTTGACTCCCAGCCCTGCCAAGTGTGTGTCTGTGTGTGTGTGTGTGTGTGTGTGTGTGTGTGTGTGTGTGTGTGTGTGTGCGTTTCCAGCTGCCTGGGGACAGAGTAATGCTTTTAGACGGCTCACTCCACATACATTCCCTATCGGCATCTTTGCCTTTGCGGATGATGTCATCCACCTAGAAGTATGCCTCTGGGAGTGCTGTGTACCAGTAATCTCGATAGCGCATTCTGTAACTGCATAATGCTGTAGTGTGATAAGGTAGTTAGGTGTATGTTCGACTCCCAGCCCTGCCAAGTGTGCGTGTGTGTGTTTCCAGCTGCCTGGGAACAGAGTACTGCTTTTAGATGGCTCACTCCACATACATTCCCTATCGGCGTCTTTGCCTTCGCGGATGATGTCATCCACCTAGAAGTATGCCTCTGGGAGTGCTGTGTACCAGTAATCTCGATAGCATGTTCTATAACTGTGTAATGCTGTAGTGTGATAAGGTAGTTAGGTGTATGTTCGATTCCCAGCCCTGTCAAGTGTGTGTGTGTGTGTGTTTCCAGCTGCTTGGGGACAGAGTAATGCTTTTAGACGGCTCACTCCACATGCATTCCCTATCGCCATCTTTGCCTTTGCGAATGATATCATCCACCTAGAAGTGTGTCTCTGGGAGTGCTGCATTCCAGTAATCTCGATAGCGTGTTCTGTAACTGCGTAATGCTGTAGTGTGATAAGGTAGTTATGTGTATGTTTGACTCCCAGCCCTACCAAGTGTGTGTGTGTGTGTGTGTTTCCAACAGCCTGGGGACAGAGTCATACTTTTAGATGGCTCACTTCCCATACATTCCCTATTGGTGTCTTTGCCTTTGCGGATGATGTCATCCACCTAGATGTATGCCTGTGGGAATGCAGTGATGCTGGAACTCGGCAGCGTGTTCTGTTACTGCATAATGCTGTAGTGTGGTAGACTAGACAGGTAGGAGTTCAATTCCAAGGCATGGCAGGTGTATGGGGTTGGCAGTTATACCATATGTGTTGGTATTTGTGGGTGGCTAGCTGCAGGATGTGTTTAGTGTGTTTTGTTGCTGACCTATATAGTGTCCACAGCCCGCATATTCTGCCAAGACACTGGGTTGTCAACACATACATTCGCCAATAGGTCTGGTGAGTAACTGTCAGCAGCCCTACTCTTACCTTTGATTCGGTCTGACCCATGTGACACAACATAACACACGTGCCTTGATAGTAACAACACTACATGATGCAGGTGGCACATGTAATTTCCTTTTCATTCCTGTCTAATACATTGCTGTCATGTGGTCCGCTGTTGTGATATAAATGCCATATCTATATATGTGTGTACATGTATATGGGTGTATGTATGTATATATATATATATATATATATATATATATATTTGTATTTTTATAACTGGATGCATGTCCATTTTCAGTGGAGGCCTGGGGAGAAAAGCTCAAAGGGCAAGCAGATACAGCATTATATATCCATGTATATATGTATACAAATAATATATATGATATATGTAGATGTAGAGGTGGGCATAGATGTGAACATATATGTCTGGGGACATCAGCACTATTGAATGTTTGTGCCGGATGATCTGTACGTGATAACCTGGAATCTATGTATATCTGCCATGGCGTGGTGGTAATGCACATCATCTGCAGTGTGCAGGGCCATGGGTTGTAGTAGTGTAGACACCGGTTATTTTGTTGCTGAGAAGACCATGGGACATCGAATATGGTGATAGTAAGGCACCTGTTGCCAGTTGTGTATGGATCTGAGTGACACTGAGCAGTGGTTATTAATTTGGAGTTCGGTATGGGTCATATAACTATTCATTAGAAGACTATACTATGTAGATGAGGTTGACTATAGTGTATCACATTTATCACCAGGGTGTGCTGCTGGTCCCTGGAGTGTATGTGTGTAGTCAGCCGGGTGCAGGTCTCGAATGTAGTTGACAGCATGGCATACTGTACGTACATTGCAGAACTGTGCCTCGGGAGTGCTCCTGCCTTAGCACACCTAAGCTAGGGGTGTGTCTATACCTGCCTGGTGACATTGGGAGGGATGACAGCAGTAGTGGGGTAGTCAGGGTGTACAGGATGCACAAACAGGTGTTGATCAGCACAATCAGCAGATGACATGGCCAGCCCGCACATGAACAGTATGTTAATGTGAGCAAGCAGCATACACACAGGTTTTGTCCGCACTCTACACCACCGGTGTATACCTGCAGGGACATTTCATGACACAGTCCAACCAAATGACACGGGCTGCAGCAGGCAACATATACCAACATGTGCAGAAGGCTGGGGCAGTGAGGATATGTATGCTGCTGAACAACCCTTACTGGGGTGACATAAGACTTTATAGACCAAGGGTGACTTACCTGGGGCTACATGGTCTGGGGATGTTGGAGCACTATGGGGTGGACAGAGATCTCCTACAGCAGCTTGTTGACCTGTGCCTGTCACACCTGACACATCAAACAGGCCGAGGGAAACACAACACAGTGGATACCATGGTATGTGTTGACCTAGGTGTACTAGCCACAGGTACCTCACACAGCACAACTGGGGATATCATGGGTAACTCACAGGCATCTGCATCCCGAGTATTGCACCGTTTCACAGACGCCATGTCAACACATGCTAGTGAGCACGTACATGTCCTCAGCACACGTGATTAGTAGACCAGCAATATGCATCTGTTCAACCACATGGATGACTACCCTGGGGGTACTGGGTGCTATAGCCTGCACACACATACACATCATAGCACCACCTGGTGAGCGGGGTAGGGCCTACAGTCACTGCAGGGGCACACCCTCCAACAGCTAGGCCATATGCGATGGCCAGGGCATGAGATTGAATGTGTGTGCTGTCTGCCCTGGAAGCTATGATGTGTCCGATGTAGCACACCAATGCCAATATGGACATCCCCTACAGTCTCCTAGTGGGGGATGCTGGGTAAACACTGGTGTCATGGCTGATGACACCCATCAGTAATGCACACACACCTGAACACTCACGCCATACTGAGGCGGATGCACAGGCAAGACATATACTTGTGCATGTGTTTGGGATGCTCAGTTCACAGTTCTGGTATCCGGACACATCCGTTGGAGCTCTGCAGTATTCACAAGCTACATGCATACAAGTTGTTATGGTATTTGCTATGCTACACAATCTTATCCTGCAGTAACAGTTGCAGCAGGAACAGCATGGGGCAGGGCCACACAGCCCAACACCACTGCCATGGCCTGTACAGGCACAGTGTGACTTGGTGAAGGAACTACCTGAGCAGGGCACAGTCGGCGAAAGCCCGTGCACAGTATGACCTGCCCTTGGCAGAGAGGCAACACAAGGCATATGCACTGACACAGTAGGTACCCACAGATTTCCCCTCTCTGACCAGCACACAGTACAATGGATGCCAAACATGACAGTACCTGTGCTCGGCCATGTATAGGAGGTGCACTGTGTGCATCCGACATAGGCAGCACTCCAGCACCGTCCTCAAGTCTGGAACACACCCAGGGTATGCCTATTGACCTAACAAGTGGCAGTTGTATTAGAATGCTATGGTATGTATGTGAGCATACAAGTGACTGTGGTGGCCAAATGTTAGGGCAGCAGACAGTGCACATCCATAGTGGTACCATGAACTCTGTAGCACATACAGGGGTCACAATGATAGCCTGTAGTACACAGGGTGTCCTAACCCACTGCAGATTATGGGCTGACCACCATGTGTGTCCGTACAGCCCACACATGTTCCATGCAGCTGGACAGATGTGGACCAATACAGAAAATGATATACGATGGTCTATGGATATGCCCAATGAATGACCCCAACCCCCTAAGACACACACAGATGACAGCAGGCAAGGCAGTTTGATGTAGGTTGTGTAAGCTAGGACATCTAACACCACTGTGCTGGTAATTAAAGCTGGGAACTGACGTACCCTGGTATCCCTCCAACCAGCAATTTAGGTAGGTCCACACACTGACATGGAGTACCCGGCATACCAGTACAGTAGCAGCAGATGAGTACAACTGTTGGCTGTGCCCCCGTCAAACCTACACATGTGAGAGTCATGTGCGCCACCCACGGTGCTGTGTAGGACTGTGGTTGTGGTTGGATGTCCCCCCATGCTATGCAGACATGTAGCAACTGTCAATGCCACATGACCATTAGCTACCCTGCAAACACAGCATGACACCTGTCTGTGTAGAACGGAGGGGTCAGCAGCACAGTACTAACTATCTGGACATTTGACACATGCAATACAGTTGACCATACTTGGCATGCTCACACACATGACGGTATGACCGTAATGTCGGTGGACAACATGCGTAACAGTCATACTGGGCATGCTCACACACTGAAACACAGGACATCCAGGCATGCATACACCAGTGTTCCGGACATATCTGCCAGTACATTGCTATACTGTTGGATGTCTGTGCTGTATGGTGTGTGTGTGTGGTCTATTGTATGTACATATGCCATGGTCTATTGTTAATTCACATGAGCTAGGTGCACAGGGTACTTCTACCATCACATGTATAGGGCGGTTCTTTGTTTGCGAACAGGCCAATGCCTTTGGATACAGACTGGGTAAGGCACATTCCAGCAGGTGGGAGCAGTTGTGCGTGGGTTTTCACAGTGTTAAGCACTGCTGACCTCTGGTCACAGCACCTTATACACGTTTAGGCTCCACATTTCTTTGACAGTACACTACTGGCCTACTGGTAGACAAACACACTTACAGCCGCTCGCTCACCAACATTTCTGCTTACATTTGTCACTCACGCTGGGTGTATATGAGCCCTTGTGATGTGTATTACATCGGACTACATGACTACAGTATCGGGTATGTTTAACCATTTTGCGATGGCAGGCGTTCGATTGAACGGACTCGGTGGCCTGTCGCATGACAAAATCATATTATATGCGTGTTCCTCATATGATCTGCTCCCATCTGCCTGATACATGGGAACTGATACCCTGCAATGCTGACATGTGACTTGAGTTTGGTAACGCAGCTGTCCGCCGAGTCATACTACTGCATACCTACTGCACGTTGTCCACCTTTCATATTGCACGACAGGAGACTGTAGGAGTGACACCTTTCCCACTTTGCATGGGACAGTCCCTCATCATGCATATCTCATGTGACAATACCAGAACTCTCCACTAATCGAGTACACATTTCTACAGAATCAGAGACAGGTCAAGAAAAATCAGGGACACTTTTACATAAGTAGTGCTATTAACGTGAAACATTGACAGAATCAGAGCATATGACTTAATACACATATTCTGAAGTAACAGTTGTTTATAACTCTTACTTATTGTCATTAGTCAGTAAGTGTAATTCACCACCTTTCCTTCAACAGCCACTAATTTTAGGAGGGATTAAGACAGACAGAGTTAAACTTTCAGTCAAACTCAGGGACTTACCTGACATTCAGGGACAGTTGAGTGGTATGGACAATACTCTATCCATTGCAACTGTCCTGATTAGGCAACATTCTCATGTTGTACGTGTCTGTACTGGATGCTTGTTACAGGTCTTGTATACCTGACACGTCGATATGTCATATGTAGTAGCATAAGCAACTTTACTGCTGCTAGACTACGCTTTGATTTGTTCTAATATGTATATTTCTGTACTATGCATGGCTGTAGGTATGTTCTGCCCTGGTACATCTGACATTTCTACAGAGCAGGTTCCACTTTGGCCATTCAGAATGGTGGTGGTCCTATAGACCCTATATGTAGAGCTATCACATGTGTCAAGGCAACACATACCCACAGCCAGTAGTAAATGGCTGACTTCCAGAGTTTGCATACGTTAAGGTTATTCATGTAGCATTATAATTGATAATACTGTTTCCTATTAGATGTAGCTGTTACTGATACGACAAATTGATGCCTGACACCACCACAACAAAGACCTCTGAAGCTGAAACACAAACAAACACCAATCACAACCAATGTGTCACATAGTTCACAACACCAGTGTGCCACCCAGCAACAGCCCCTAAGGCAAGACAATATACCTAACACTTTAGTCATAGGTGACTCTATAGTCCGGCACACTGATGTCCCTCTCACCAGGTTGAATAAGGAGAAAATTACAGTCAGCTGCCTGTCGGGTGCCAGGATCCGCCACATAACGCATGCACTCAAGTCACTCCACAACAAGTACAAAGATGACTCTGTCATTGTCCATGTTGGAGTGAATGACTTGAGACGTACCTCCCTGGACTACATGAAAAGAGACATGGAAGAGCTCTCGGATCATGTGGCCCAGGCAGGTATGACCCTAGCCCTGAGTAGCATCCTGCCTTCACCCAGAATGATACCACAATATAAGGATAAAATGATTGACTTTAACAATTGGCTAAGTTTATGGTGTCATTCAAAGGGGATCCAGTATCTGTCCGCCTAGGATGACATGATTGACAGACCACGATACTTTGCCAGAGATGGTCTGCACCTGTCGCCCCTGGGATTCAGGTTACTGGCTAAGGCTCTTGCCACCCCTATAGTGCCGTTTTTAGGCAAACTTCAAAGGACAAAACCACCACTGTAACAGGTACAAGCATGCAAAATCTGAAGGTAATGCTACTCAATGCTAAAAGTCTAAACCTCAAAATGCACTCTCTCAAGGCACTCTTAAAAATGGAGAACATCGATATCTGTGCAGTAACTGAGACCTGGGTCAAGGCTCCAGAGAGCACCCCTGCAGTGCCAGGCTACAACTCTTACCACACTTTTCGGCCACCAAACCAGGACCGAAACACTAAAGGTGGAGGAGTGTCAATATTCACCAAGGATATTCACACCACCAGGCTAGTTGGCCAACACAATGTGTCTGAAATTCTCCAAGTGCAACTAACACTAGGTAAGACTGCAATCCAAATTGTAGCTTGCTACAGATCCCCCACCATACCCCAAGATTCTCACTACACCTTTCTAAACATAATGTAAAATATTAAGATAGAACCAAACACCCTAATACTGGGTGATTTTAACTACCCTGCCATTAACTGGGAAAACTACTCATGTCCCAACACCTTTGCGCAACGGTTCTTGGAATTCATAAATTCCAACGGCCTTTATCAACTAATCCATAGTCCCACCAGGGGCTCCAATATCCTAGACCTGGTCATTACCAACATCGGAAATCAATGCTCCATACCTATGATCACCCCCTCGTTAGTCATGTCTGACCATAAGCTAATCACCCTTAACATCCACATCCCACCCCCACCCCCCAGTAAAGAAACCACCATAAAAAACTTCTCCAAAGCCAACTTAATGCTACTCAAGTCAGAAGTGACAAACTTCATGACACCCATGCAGACGGGAACTGAAAGTTCAACTGCTGAATCCTACACTAAGGTACTGTACAAGCACATCCACTCATGCATGAATCGTGCCATCCCAAATAGAACCAAAATGCTCTCATCCAAAAAAGGGAAGCCAATCTGGTGGTCCCCTGCCATAAACAAACTTTACAACAAAAGGAAGAAACTTTTGCAGAAAAGAGGAAAATCCCAGGATACAAAAAACTCCCTTACTAGCCTCAGTAAGAAACTGAGATGCCTCATAAAATCCACCAAAGCTAGTTACGAAAATAAAATTGCCAAAGATTCCAAAGACAACCACAAAGCATTCTATAACTATGTCAAGAATCTAAATGGCAATGCTCAGATCTGCTCTGAGCTAAAACAGAATGGCATTAAATATACTGATCCGAATGATATTGCCAATATCCTGGCAGATCAATTCAGTGCCAACTTCAACCCCTCTCACCCCCTAAATGGCCCATCTCAATACCAGAAGATTGCCACATTCCAGTAATAACGGCCACACAGGTACAAAATGCACTCTCTAAAGCCAAGAATACAGCATCCATGGGACCAGATGACATCCCAGACTGTGTACTACATGAACTACAATATGAACTGGCACCTCACCTAAGTGTCATGTTTAATCATAGCCTCACTTCAGGTTTCGTGCCCACTGAGTGGCGCAGAGCTACAGTTATCCCAATCCATAAGGGGTGATCCACCATGGATCCCAGAAACTACCGTCCCATCAGTCTGACAAGCCTTATCTGCAAGGCCATGGAGTGTATTATCATGGAACTTATAAACAAAGACATTGGCAACCTTCAAACACTGGACCCCACCCAGTTTGGGTTTGTGAAGGGCCGATCCTGTCTCCTGAACCTGATTGACTTCTTTGAATCAGTCTCCAGAGCCATGGACAAGGGTAAGGTGGTCCACACAGCCTATCTAGACCTTGCCAAGGCCTTTGACACCATTCCCCACTCTGGAATCATAGATAAACTTACTAAGTTGGGCATTAATCCCTATGTAACCCAATGGGTTGCTAAATGGCTTACTGATAGAACCCACACTGTAAAAGTAGCCGACTCCAAATCCAGCTCCAGACAAGTGACAAGTGGAGTACCTCAGGGTTCAGTTCTGGGGCCGCTCTTGTTTGGCATCTACTTCTCTGAAGTACAGGTCAACACTAAGGGACTCTGGCTAACAAAGTTTGCAGATGACTGCAAACTGGGAGCCATTATTGAATCCCCAAATGATGCGGATACTCTACAAAAGGGCCTTACAGAAACAGATGCTTGGTGCCAGAGCCATGGGCTCAAGCTCAATGCCAAGAAATGTATTGTTATCCCCTTGGGAAAAACATGTATCCATGAATTACCATATAGGTGGCAGTACACTAAACACAGAAAGTGTGATAAGAGACTTAGGGACACAGGTGGACAGTGGTCTCACCTTCGATAACCACATCGCCACAACAGTCAGGAAATCCTTCTATGTGGCACACCTCATCACTAAGGGCTTTTCATCCAGAAAAAAGGAGGTCATTGTCCCATTGTACTCATCCCTCATTAGACCCATTATAGAATACAACACCCCATTTGGTATGAACCTCTCAAGACATCTGCAACAACTGGAAAGGCCCCAGAAATACCTTACTAAAAGAATCACAGGCCTAAAGCAGATGCCCTAAGCTGACCGCCTTAAAAAACTCCAGCTATACTCTGTCGCATATCGTCTACTCAGAGGTGATCTCTGCTTAACATACAAGGCCATGTCAAACCCAGAGCTGTTGGACATGCTACACTTAAAGAAATCCCAATCCCTCAGAGCTACACGCTCCAGGGATCTAAACCTTGTCATCACAATAAACAAAACATGCTGGAGGGATAGGTTCCTGACCCAGAGACTCCCCAGACTCTGGAATAGATTGCCCATACATGTCAAGCAGAGTGCCTCTTTGGACCTCTTCAAGAGGAACCTTGACGATTGGATGGGAGAAAGGAAATTCACCCCAGGGATCACGTCAGTCGCCCTGCTAGACAGGGGTCCAGGAAAGTAAATAATGTGGGAAGAAATAGCCAGGGAATTGTTATGGCTAGGCTTGTATAGGCCCTAGGGCTGATAGCCTAGTACCAACCTATGAACCTATGAACCTATGAACTACACATACTATATAGCCTCCATTCCCGAACTCACAGGCCATGTGCCATAACTGTCATTTTGCAGGATACAACTGCCCAGACGGGTGTGTCCCTCGCAGGCGTATGGGTGTTGAACCTCTTCTATTATGCTATCATCTACCTAAGGTGGTCAGCAAATTATGCACTTTCCGTCAGTAGCAGAGCTCACATACCAATGGGTGTGAATGAACACTGTATCAGGAACAATGCATAACACCCTGTGGGAGACATTTAGATGACTGGTTCTATTAACCAGACACATTCACAGTCACAGAGCATATGAATTCATTCACGTTTGTCGAGATACATGCTGTTTACGACTTATACATCTTGTCATCTGTCATTACCTGTATTCCACCACCTGTTCACATAATATCACTAGTTCTGGAAGTGTTTAGTTGGACTATGTTACATTCTGATACATAACTATGAACGTCCATGCTAATCGGGTACACGGCACTGATTTGGTCTCTTTGCATTCCCCTGATGGTTTGCAGACTATCCGGTAGATGTGCTCTTCAGGTTTGGGAGGTGTAGGTGTATGCTATGCCCACATAGGAATATTAATGACTTCCACTGGGCAGGCCTACTACATCTCTTGCTAACCAGCACCTGCACACTTAAGCCCATTAATGCATACCCATGGTCCACCTAGCTGGCACCCCTCTACAGCAGTCATGACAAATACTGCGAGAGCAGCTGGGGTATGAGCACACCCCTACACATTGCCCACTCTCCCCGTCTCGGGACACATGTTGTACGTTTTGTCATACCATGTATTATCACACTTGCACAACCTACTGTTCCATGTACACCTACATCCTGCTCATATTAATGTCAGCAGATTCACACGTACCCTGAATTTTTGGGGTACCGCAAGGGACACCGTTATCCATGTTTAAAGTATAGACTTTGCTGAACTCTCCCACTGGTACTTTCCTACCGGTGTTTTGGACAGCGGCAGTGTATTGATCTGTATTGCCTGTCTGTATGTCTGTCCGGCCTAGCTGGGCGATGTGGGGGGTACAACGTTTATTTATTGGACCTCCCAGTCACATATGCTCGAGCTTTAAGGATGTTACCCCTAATTGCTGTGAAGTAACCTATTTATGTACATGTGTATATCTACACTGACATATATATTTTGTTTTGTGTGTATGTGTATATATCACTACCTGTTGTTTGTGTATATATATCTATCTATATATATATCCGTAGTATAACCTTGTGTGTGTGTATATCTCTCTCTCTCTGTCTCTCTCTCTATATATATATATATATATATATATATATATATATCCGTATGAATATATATGTGTATGTAAATTAATATAGATATATGTATATATACATTTTTATCTATATGTACATCTGTGTGTCCGTTAACCTATACATTTCCCAGACATGGACACTTACACATATGTATTGGGTTTTATCTCTGCTTCAACAGCATACTATTGCCTTAGTCATTATGACACTGACACTTCACTCCGGTGAACTTGAGCTCAGTATATTGCACGTTATACAGCGGACAGATGTCACATGTTTTTCATGTCTGGGTTGCCGCTGCTAACTGGGATGTGATACAGTGTCATTCTACCTATTACACGCATGCACAGCCTATTATTCCTGCTACTGTGTTTGTTTCTGTGCACATTCATATTATTACTGTTGATAGGATGTGTGTTTTTGTTACTGTGACTGTACGCCAACGTATTGTTGTCTTCATGTAGTTGTGTATTTCTGATTTTCCCAGTTTGGGGTTGTCACAGCAGAACTCCTTTCTGCTCATGGGTGGCGTATAGGTTTTACGTGCCGGGCTGCCAGCCCTGATGCACAACGTCAGACAACGATACATCCATTCACGCATGTCTCCATGCAAATGATGCTCTATCTGGGAATCGCACCTACTCACTAGCTGACCTCCACTGGCCACTCCATTGCACCCCTGCAACATACCCTAGCATTACTGTGTCCATAATCGCATATCCATAGTTTCTCCTGCACACCCGTGTTGAGTTTCCATGCATAACAGCCATTATACACCTGATATCACAGCCATGACACACCTTTACACATTGCCCTCTCATGAGAGTTGGGGCCCAACACACATTTTGTACCACCTCGTGTATTCACAGGCTCACCATCCATTCATATTTGCAAATATGTTGCTATGGATTACAAACGATTTGCGGGTTACAAGTGTAGGTGGCTGCAACATGTACTACATTCCGTCTGTTTACAATGTTGACATAGCACTTTAACGATGTTATGGCCACTGATATAACCCTGCCTCTGGTGTGAAGAGCGGTGCTGTACTAACACTTGTGCAGCTTTATGTGACATACGCTGTGAGCACTTCATAATTCCTTACTTGCTCTGGATTCCCTTCACAACCCTTATGTTTGCTTTCGTCTTATATATATAGATAGATTGATATATGTATGTGTGCATATATATATATATATATATATATATATATATATATATATATATGTGTGTGTGTGTGTATATATATATATATATATATATATATATATATATACACATATATTTATATATATGTGCATATATCGATAAATTTGTCGATATATAATTGCATATTTCTGTTATGTCTGTGGATATTTAACTATACACACATCTATATATATATATATATATATATATATATATGTATATATATATATATATATATATATATATATATATATATATATATATATATATATATAAAAGTTACAGCTGTACAAGACAACATACATTTGCTATGCTAATAGCTGCGTACACCTGCACAGGCGCACTTGCATCTACTTACTCTGAGTTACATATGTTTACAGGCACTTCTTTGGGATTACATGTGCCTTATTCCTTATGAAAGTACCACTTTGATGGAATCCAGTTAACGGACCCATGTGAACGCGGTCACCTTTACATGTATAAATGTTGGCTTTACAGCACAGAGGCATTCATTACACAATTAATATGTGCTATAGTCGTACTTGAACCGGGAATGTCTTTACGTTGGGCGGATGCTGTAACCACTACACTATTGGTGTTCTGGCTCATTTATATGTATACTCATGGTTCATAGTTACTCTGCCATACACCTCACCACTTCCCTTACACAGCAGGCATCCATTCTCCTGCTGGGAAAACCGCAGTACTACAATTAGGACATTCCCTGTTTCCTACTGCTCTGGACTCATGCTGCAAGTCTACTCACTCCAAGGATATTCAGAACTCCTACGCTTATAGTCCTTGCACATACATATGTTTGATTGTCAGGGTGTTCATGTGCTTGTTCGGGTTTAGGCTCGACAGACTGGTGACTAGAACTGCCCTGGCACTGTTCAAAGATCAGACATAGCACATGGACAGAGTTAGTCCAGATTTTAACATTCTACCTGTGTTTACAGATGCAGGTGTTTGGGCACCTCTGACCACATTATTGGGTCGGCGCTACATAATTTAGGGCAGGGAGTGGTTCCACTACATAATGCAGGTTGGGGGGTGGTTTCCACGTATTTCCCTTCCCATTTGACTATTTCATTCATTTATAGCTACAATGAATATTATTCTGGACATCTGTTATAAATTCACTACAGGTATGCAATAGTCCTGTCAACAGATGTGACGGTTGGTGTACTTATGTGTACAGACCTCTGTGATACTCAGGGACTCATTTCTACAGTGACAGGGACAAGGCTATGACTACTCAAGGACAATCACGGACACTTCTACCATATTAGTACTATCAACTTGGAACGTGTTGACAGATTCGTAATGCTACTAATTTTCTGCAGTTAAATGAGTCTATTACTCTTCATTGTTGTAAGTAGTCATTCTCATTCAACACGTTTCCCCTGAAGGTCACTGGCTTTGTGAGTGGTTAAGAGGCTGGCCAGTAATTGTGCGAATGCTCTGACCATTGGTAGCATTGACACTGTCATATGTACAGGTTGGGATGTATTCTGGGGACTAGGGTTGCCACCTTTTCAAATGGCCAAAATGGGACATTTTCGGAACACACATCAGATTTTACAAGCTGACACATACTCACGGTCAGTACAAAGGATAGAACTTTACTTATTTGCCTACATAAAAGCCTATTGTTGTAGCGGTTTAGTTGCTTATTCTGTTTCTTGTAACATTTAGGTATTTTAGATACTGAAATAATTATTTTCTGCAACTATTACATAACATAGCTATGTCCTACAATCCCAGGACATTTGCCATTTGTAACGTATTTTGTCAGGACACAACTGTCCAAAGAGGGACTGTCCCTCACAAAGCGAGACAGATGGTAATCCTACTGTGGACACCAGATTGTTTGGGCCAACACATAACCATGGTCAGTGCAGGTTTAGAACATTAATTTGTTTCCTAGCTGTGAGCCTTATACCTTTGGCACTTTTGTTGTTTGCCTGTTTCTTCTATGAATTACGTTTATTCTATCCTGACGTGACCGCTTTAGGCAACTGTTACATGCAGTATGGTACACAGTTATTTCCTACAATCACAGGACATTTGGCATTGTATCATTGTTGGTCAGATCACACCTACACACACATTAATTGTCCCTCACACAGTGGATCAGGGGGTATCCTGTTTATGTCAGTGCCTTCATCACCCTTATACCATGTGCCACTATGTGAATGTGTGCAATATATTCTCTTGCTTATTCATGTCGGGACACCTGCGTCACGGGCAGGTGTCTGATCCTGGGTAGTAGGTTCTGCATGACCATCTAGGGCTGGATAGTCTCATGCACCACTACTGCACATTCCAACTTGTATCCAGATATCTACAGGAATGGACTTCGTGTCTTCATACCCATTCTAATGTTTACACAGGTTACTTATCTCATGAGGGATATCCCAAAAATTGAACAAGACAAATACTGAACATTCTTCTGGCGTTATGAAAATGTGCTGGGGGTTTTACATGCAAGGGATACATAGTTTGCAATCCTGAAACTGCCTAGGGTGACACTACCCACTACATATGCGTAGTGGTCACTAGGTGTAGATGTGGCTGCTCCAAACCAGTAGGCCAAGTATGGCTGGATTTGGTGGACATTCAAGTATGGGAGTGGGTTGTGTGATGTGGAGGGGATGCTGGGTAGTCCATTATGCATCCAGGTGTGTTGCATTTGATATGGCCAGTTCCATCAGGACCAATCTGTGGGTATGTGCCAGTGACATGTCTATACATTTGTATCGCACATTTTAATATTCATATGTTTGTGGGATTGTGTTCTACAGTATGGTCTGTCGGTTGTATTGCAGATGTGTATACATGTTTTTGTGTTTCTTTCTGCTTCACCTGGTGCTCCCTCATACACCTCACGTTCACCTATTCTGCATATGACACAATGTCGCCTTGGAGGATTATACCATTACCCATCCCCCCCACACACATATTCCTGACAACTGCTTTGGTTGATGGCCCATGACATGGTCAAGGTAACACACTGCATACCCTACATATGTCAGGTACCTGTATGGTTGTGTGGACTACCCTGCCATGTTTGACTTTCCACATGCTATATCTCACGCACATAGGTACACGCCCATACTTAACTTTCATGACATGGTTGGTATACCCGGGTAGTACCCGATCAACTGTTACACATCCTGACAAGTTTGGCTTGGACCGCTGATGTGCAGATTTTGGCCGACTGTTCTAATCATTGGTAGGATGGCACCTTTTCCTATGTCCAGGATGGGATATATTCCAGACACATATCTGAATGTACTGGAAAACACGTACCCACAGTCAACGGTACGGATAATACTGTTCCTTTCAGCCTACATGTTGCCTTATTGTTGTAGCAGTTTATATGCTCCTTCTGTTTCGTTTACATGCTTATTCTGTTTCCTGTCACATTTGATATGTGAAATACGGACATACCTATTGTATGTGACTATTACATGTGTTGTGGGATATAATTTGGTCATACGGTCGCTAGATATGTACATTTATCATGTTTTTTGTTATGGACACATCTGCACAGCTGTGTACCCTCCCTCACAAAATGGGTCAGCTGGTGACCCTGACTATTGGGCTGGATGAACCTATTGGCGGCGTGCTAACATATGATGCATTTCACTTCCACATGGTATAACTATCTACTCTGCGTTGGACTACTGGCACACGGTTATCAATGTCATTTGTTCGTGGGATAGGGACCCGTTATTCCCTACCGTGCATTTGTGTTTGCTTCTTCATTTTGTGTTCACAGGAACTGTCTTGCATGCGTTGCATATGTTTCAGTATCCACGGACACTGACAGATGTGATTACTATTGCTTGCAAATTGTTATATGCAAGCATTTTAGGTTGCACGTCGACAGCTGACATTTCCACGCCTCCGTGCAGCACTTCGACACACCCTATGCACTCGCGCTCCTTTCCTATGCACGTGGCTGTGGCGGCAGCCCACCTTCATTTATATGCATTTGGCGCTACTGCACCATCTTCATGCCACACGGTCGGCGCAAGCCTAATGCCAGCCTTACGCCGAGCTTCATGAATCCCGGGGCTTGTCTTATACAGTCCTTTTTTTCATATCTTTTTGCATTTTCCAAGTCAAAACATTCATAATTAGAGTGCATAAAACACTACTCATGGGATATCCTTGACATACCTCCTTTTATAACTAAACTTGTGTTTAAGTTTTTTTTTTTTTTTTTTTATGAAACAGCAAATTGTTTCCCTGGGAAAAAATTTGCTGTACTATTTGTTCAATATTTTGTTGTTTAGATATTATCGGTACAATGAAAAAGAGTTCGCTATTTTCATCGTACGATAATATAATATAGACGCATGTTTGCAACTTTGTAATCTAGTGTCTACTATATAGTGCTCTACAAATAATGCTTAGATAAAAGGAAAATACTTCTAAAACTAGTATTTTATGGTTAGCATTTTCAACATTTGAAAATAGTGTGTCCTTTTCTGAAGTATATAATGGCAGCATTTTGAGGGTTGAGTACATTTTTAAATAAAAGGAGGGTAGTGAAGGCAGCACAATGAGTTCAGAGTGCAAAATATAACATTCTGGCTATACCCAGTTTCCTGATATATACTGGTATATTTTTCTGTCTCAAATCTGCATATTACTTCAGTTTGCAAATGCACATTCTGATATGTTTCTTTAAGAGTTACTCACCAATCAGAGCAGGATTTATAAAAAGGCTTCAATGACCCACAATCCTCCCTCAGTTGTTTTATGTCTTCATTTAAAACACACTCAGTAATACCATTTCCTGCAGATATTTCAATTTCCCCCTTTAACTCATTACAGCCAAGTGATGTCTCCAGGCATTTCTGCAATTAACTCCTATTGCTCCTCTAGGCATCAAATATTGCCTGTTCATATTTGCATTAATAATTCCAAAACCATGTTACATACAAGGTATCAGAATATTTAATCTTGAAGCATACATGATGGCAAACACAATTGTTTTGATATTTAAACTCTGTTAATGAGCATTTGTTAGAACTGTAAGGTGATAACTTCATTTTTTAAAGGCTGAAGCCACACCCACTGTGAGTTAAAGTTACACACTAAAAAGAGCTCTACTGGAGGGAATGAGTTAATAATATTGCCTTCCTCTCCAAGTTCCACCTAAATTCCTCTATGATCAAAAAAGAAAAGAAAAAAAGAAAAAGAAATGCACCCTAAACACACTTCTCTTACATCTTCAGATATAACAAAATAGTCAATTTCTGTTTTAAATTCTACTATTTTGTATGTCCATGGATCACACTTCCAAAGTTTTCAATTATCCAGTTTGATGAGATCCTTAATCTTCTTAAAATCATTTCCTTTTTTTTCATCTACCATGTACATTACAGCTAAAGTAACTCCATTATAATAATGTGTCATATTAACAGAAAGATAATGCATAATGCTGTCAAGCAACCCTTCTCTTTTTAAGGTCTATATAAGCATATACATGGATGAGTCTAAAAAGAACAATTCCCTACCTAATAGCAATCATAATTAATCTACTATTTCTGAGAAAACATACACTCAAAACATTAATATATTCATTAAATGAAAGATTATGCCTGTGCCTTTCTGATCTTAAATTCCAAAACACTTGATGACCCCCATAACTTTTTTAGCTGCAGTACATACATTTGAGTGGTAAATCTAACATCATCTAGGGAAAAAAATATCCATATTCTCCTTTTTACACCACTCAATAACTGCAATTCTTCTTGGTCTATTAAGCTATTCACATTGGCACAACAAGAGGTCCTGGTCAAAGCAAAGCCCAAAGCACAAAGTAATATTCCTTAACGCAAATTTATTGTGGAAAGACAACAAGCGTTTTCGCTACTCCAAAAGAGAGAAGCTTCATCAAAGAAGTACAAAAAGGGCGCCAAAACCTTTTTGAACCTAAGTAGCAGTTGGTACATTACATCACTTCCTTTCAATTAAAATAGAACAATACACTTAAAAGGGCGATACCAAGTAAAAGAAACAGAAATACATAGTTGAGTAGCTCATCAGTTAACAGTAACATGGTTTATATACACAGAAAATATTTTAAAAATTTTTAATAAGGAACATAGAATTTGATAAAGAGGTTTTTAGTAAATGTAAAAACAATGTTAATGAACGTTGCCTGAGCAACTCAAATCCAGTGGATAATTAGATCAAGAGAATTAATAGTAAAAACATAAATTTAAAAATATAAAAGTCACTATTTGTTATTTTGTAATAGAGTTAAGATAAGTCAACCCAACTAGTAGGTAAGGGCAAACAAGAACTGAACAAAATATTCTCAATATAAGCATCATCTCAGAAATGCCTTGAGTTTAAGAACAGGTGCAATATTGCAATTCTCATTTAAACCCGGGTTATTAAAGGCATCAAGTTTCAACTGCCATTCCAATTCACGGTTTTCAAGAACCAGTGAAGTAGGGCCACCTCTAATAGATACTGGTACATGATCAATGCCCATGAATGTGAAACTATGCCCTGGGTTACATGTAACGTGCTTAGCCAATGCGTTTTCAGTTTTACCTTTTTTGATGGCGTAGCAATGTTGGTAAACACGCTCCTTAAATTTTCTGTCGGTTTTTCCGACATAAAACGCAGGGCAATACACACAGAAAGCAATGTACACTATAGACTTTGTTTCACAGTTGATTTTAAATTTGATATCAAATTTTCTATCCCTAATAGAAAAAGTGGAACCAACACGAATTACATTACACCAGTTACACATTCCACAAGAAAAAGTCCCTTTAAGTCTATTATAGGGATGAAGATGTGAGTAAGTATTCCTCTGTAACAGTTCCTTTATATTCATTCCCCTTTTATAAACAACCTGAGGTCTAGTACCTAATTTTTCTAATAATAGTGGATTACTTTCAATGAAAAACCAATTTTTCTGTATAATCCTCAAAATCTGATTAGAGTTACTGTTGAAAGTGGTGATAAAACTCAAAGGGGGGATGGTCAAGCCTTGTACAGTAGTTAACTCAACTGTTGTACCTGGATTACTCATCTCTTCTTCATTAATGACAAGAGCCTGTTCAGTTGTTCCTACTCCCTTCTCGCAGTTAAGGAGAGGCTTAAAATAGCCATTAGATCTCTTAAGCTCAACCTCACTAAGTAGAGCCTCAAACATAATCTGAGGGTAACCTCTATTAATAAAAAGTTGTTTCAGGAAGTTAGACTCAGAAGTGAAATCGGAAAGCTTACTGCACATCCTTACTGCCCTCACCAGTTGACCTTTAACAATGGCTCTTTTTTGTTTGTAAGGGTGAGAGCTGGAATAGTGTAAAAAGGAGTTGCAGTAAGTAGCTTTCCTAAAAATGGAAGATTGAAGGCTAGAAATAGTTGAATCTTTAGTCAATTTCACGTCAAGGTAGTCAATGCTCTCCTTAGAAAAATTATAAGTAAACTTGAGGAAAGGTGTAGTTGTATTTAAAAAGTCCACTAATGACTCTGCTAGTGTGGCCTCACCATCGAAGAGGATGAAAACATCATCCAAAAATCTCATATAATAATGGATGTGTTTCATCCAATCTGGATTGTTAAAAAGGAAATTTTTCTCCCAGTGTGCCATAAAAAGATTGGCAACACTGGCACCGCAAGGGGAGCCCATTGCCACACCTTGAGTTTGCAAATAGATAGATCCGTCAAAGGTGAAAAAATTGGACGTGAGAACTATATCTAATAGTTCAGTGACATTGTCGATCTCAACCTTAGGTGCTTTAAGTTCGTTAAGGAGCAAACAAATCCACTCAAGCTTCTTGGTGAGGGATTGAGGTGTACAAATCGACAACGTCAATAGTGAGGAAGTTGTAATGGTTGTTAAAAGGAATACTGTTAATGTTGGTCAAAAAAGACCAAGAGTCCTTACAAATGCTGGGTACCAGTTTAATGTATTTAGAGAGCAAAAAATCAACATATTTAGAACATGGATAGGTCATAGAAGATCTTCCATCTATTAACGCTCTCATAGGGGGGTCACTGCTATTCTTGTGGACCTTTGGTATTCCAAACATTACCGGTACTTTTGGTGAAACAATGTCTATATATTTGTATGTGTCCACATCAATTCTTCCTAGAAGGTAAATGTCCCTAAAGTAACCTCTAAGTCTGTTTGAGCAACTGTTCATTTCATTTAGTGATGCTGGTCTATAAGCTTGAGAATCAAGAACCTCAAACATTCTTTGAGTGTACTGGTCATTTTCAAAATAACTAACCCACCCCTTTATCCGGTTTAATGATTCTCACAGGGAAGCACATAAGTTGTTAAGAGCTTCAAATTGGACCTTAGTGATGTTAGAAGTATTTTTGTACTTCTACAAAAGAAGTCCAAGTGACGAAGTCAAGTTCGCAAATGTTCTCGAACATTCTTAAACCAAGGTGTAAGGGGGTTGAAGGTACTGATAGGGTTAGTGAATTGTTCAGAACATTCACCTCATTGTTGAAAAGCAGCCTTAAATTGAGTTTTCTGACATAGCATTTTAAATCAATCAACAGTTTGGCTACATCAAACTTCTTAGAAGGCACAAATGTGTTACCTAGTGCCAACAATTCGATGAGTTCAGGTTCCAATGACAGTGATGAAAAGTTATAAACCTTAAAATCACCTCTACTATTAAAAAGAATATTAGGTGATTGAATATTTTCATCATTGTTACTAGAACTAACTAACTGAACCAGTTCCTGTTCCTGCCCTTGTTGTGAGTGTTGTTGTGATTCCCTAAAAAAACGGAATTATCACTAACATTGTAAGTGGAATCGCCAAAGTTTATAGAATTACTAACATGGCCATCAGGACCATCAGCCTTTTTGCGGTTCCTATTACTACGTCTAAGACCACCTTCCTGTTGAACAGTTACTGCTGTGGAATCAGTGTTATCTGATATAACCCCATTTCTATTAGCATCAACTTTGTTAATAGCAAGGTCATCATTTACATTTTGACTATTAACTTTAGACAGTTTAGGGTAGGCCCTGTTTTCTTGGTATGCACATCTGTCCCTAAAGAGTTTTTTTAGACTTATTAGTCTTGATCTTGCTCATAAAAGCATCAACACTAGAAAAAATGTGATTATAATCAAACTTAAACTTGTAAAAGTCAATATGCAGTTTGATGTCATTGTCCAGTAAGTTGACCTCATTCGTTAACTTCTCAATATTTAAAACATAATATTTAATAATAAGTTCCAATAGCTGTGCCCCTTGTTTATGAAACAGCACAACCAAGTCAGTTAGGAAGTCAGAATCCGGGATTAAGTTAGAAGGAACAAACCCGTTCCTCAAACCCTTAGGGACAATGTCTTCATTAAGGCATTGTCTAAAATAAGCAACTTCCAACTGTAATTTTCTTAATTTAAGTACCTTATTATCAAACAGCTTCAGCTTGCTTAGAATGTCATCTTGTTTAGTTAGAGACACAGATGTCGGCACTGGTAGATCCTTCTGTAGAGGCTTTAGAAACACAAACAAGTCCCCAGTATCGTCAATCCAGTCAGCCAAAGAAGAAACACCAATAAGTGCAGGTCCGTTGGTATTGGGAGCAGGAAGTCCATTCTGTAAAGCCGCATTTTGAACTGCATGATTATCTGAAGCGGGTTCTGTACGCACGGGCTGTGCTGGCGGCAAAGAACACTGTTCGGTGTCTCCGCACGTGCAGTTCCTTTTGCGCTAGTTGAAAGAGTTGGTAAAGAAGTAAATGCATGTACCGGACGTCTTTCAATATGATCCAACCGCTCATTCAGCGAATCGAGTCTCTGGGACACAGCCAGAAGTAATTTATTGATATCCACATTATCTTTGGGTTCAGAACCGAATAAATTAGGGCTTTTTGGGCTAGGCACAAGATCAGAAGCCATGGAGAATAAACTGTTGAAAACCTGAAAACGAGCAAACAAACTGGCACAACAAGAGGTCCTGGTCAAAGCAAAGCCCAAAGCACAAAGTAATATTCCTTAACGCAAATTTATTGTGGAAAGACAACAAGCGTTTTCGCTACTCCAAAAGAGAGAAGCTTCATCAGAGAAGTACAAAAAGGGCGCCAAAACCTTTTTGAACCTAAGTAGCAGTTGGTACATTACATCACTTCCTTTCAATTAAAATAGAACAATACACATAAAAGGGCGATACCAAGTAAAAGAAACAGAAATACATAGTTGAGTAGCTCATCAGTTAACAGTAACATGGTTTATATACACAGAAAATATTTAAAAAATTTTTAATAAGAAACATAGAATTTGATAAAGAGGTTTTTAGTAAATGTAAAAACAATGTTAATGAACGTTGCCTAAGCAACTCAAATCCAGTGGATAATTAGATCAAGAGAATTAATAGTAAAAACATAAATTTTAAAAATATAAAAGTCACTATTTGTTATTTTGTAATAGAGTTAAGATAAGTCAACCCAACTAGTAGGTAAGGGCAAACAAGAACTGAACAAAATATTCTCAATATAAGCATCATCTCAGAAATGCCTTGAGTTTAAGAACAGGTGCAATATTGCAATTCTCATTTAAACCCGGGTTATTAAAGGCATCAAGTTTCAACTGCCATTCCAATTCACGGTTTTCAAGAACCAGTGAAGTAGGGCCACCTCTAATAGATACTGGTACATGATCAATGCCCATGAATGTGAAACTGTGCCCTGGGTTACATGTAACGTGCTTAGCCAATGCATTTTCAGTTTTACTTTTTTTGATGGCGTAGCAATGTTGGTAAACATGCTCCTTAAATTTTCTGTCGGTTTTTCCGACATAAAACGCAGGGCAACACACACAGAAAGCAATGTACACTATAGACTTTGTTTCACAGTTGATTTTAAATTTGATATCAAATTTTCTATCCCTAATAGAAAAAGTGGAACCAACACGAATTACATTACACCAGTTACACATTCCACAAGAAAAAGTCCCTTTAAGTCTATTATAGGGATGAAGATGTGAGTAAGTATTCCTCTGTAACAGTTCCTTTATATTCATTCCCCTTTTATAAACAACCTGAGGTCTAGTACCTAATTTTTCTAATAATAGTGGATTACTTTCAATGAAAAACCAATTTTTCTGTATAATCCTCAAAATCTGATTAGAGTTACTGTTGAAAGTGGTGATAAAACTCAAAGGGGGGATGGTCAAGCCTTGTACAGTAGTTAACTCAACTGTTGTACCTGGATTACTCATCTCTTCTTCATTAATGACAAGAGCCTGTTCGGTTGTTCCTACTCCCTTCTCGCAGTTAAGGAGAGGCTTAAAATAGCCATTAGATCTCTTAAGCTCAACCTCACTAAGTAGAGCCTCAAACATAACCTGAGGGTAACCTCTATTAATAAAAAGTTGTTTCAGGAAGTTAGACTCAGAAGTGAAATCGGAAAGCTTACTGCACATCCTTACTGCCCTCACCAGTTGACCTTTAACAATGGCTCTTTTCTGTTTGTAAGGGTGAGAGCTGGAATAGTGTAAAAAGGAGTTGCAGTAAGTAGCTTTCTTAAAAATGGAAGATTGAAGGCTAGAAATAGTTGAATCTTTAGTCAATTTCACGTCAAGGTAGTCAATGCTCTCCTTAGAAAAATTATAAGTAAACTTGAGGAAAGGTGTAGTTGTGTTTAAAAAGTCCACTAATGACTCTGCTAGTGTGGCCTCACCTTCGAAGAGGATGAAAACATCATCCAAAAATCTCGTATAATAATGGATGTGTTTCATCCAATCTGGATTGTTAAAAAATAAATTTTTCTCCCAGTGTGCCATAAAAAGATTGGCAACACTGGCACCGCAAGGGGAGCCCATTGCCACACCTTGAGTTTGCAAATAGATAGATCCGTCAAAGGTGAAAAAATTGGACGTGAGAACTATATCTAATAGTTCAGTGACGTTGTCGATCTCAACCTTAGGTGCTTTAAGTTCGTTAAGGAGCAAACAAATCCACTCAACCGCTTCTTGGTGAGGGATTGAGGTGTACAAATCGACAACGTCAATAGTGAGGAAGTTGTAATGGTTGTTAAAAGGAATACTGTTAATGTTGGTCAAAAAAGACCAAGAGTCCTTACAAATGCTGGGTACCAGTTTAATGTATTTAGAGAGCAAAAAATCAACATATTTAGAACATGGATAGGTCATAGAAGATCTTCCATCTATTAACGCTCTCATAGGGGGGTCACTGCTATTCTTGTGGACCTTTGGTATTCCAAACATTACCGGTACTTTTGGTGAAACAATGTCTATATATTTGTATGTGTCCACATCAATTCTTCCTAGAAGGTAAATGTCCCTAAAGTAACCTCTAAGTCTGTTTGAGCAACTGTTCATTTCATTTAGTGATGCTGGTCTATAAGCTTGAGAATCAAGAACCTCAAACATTCTTTGAGTGTACTGGTCATTTTCAAAAATAACTAACCCACCCCCTTTATCCGGTTTAATGATTCTCACAGGGGAAGCACATAAGTTGTTAAGAGCTTCAAATTGGACCTTAGTGATGTTAGAAGTATTTTTTGTACTTCTACAAAAGAAGTCCAAGTGACGAGCGTCAAGTTCGCAAATGTTCTCAAACATTCTTAAACCAAGGTGTAAGGGGGGGTTGAAGGTACTCGATAGGGTTAGTGAATTGTTCAGAACATTCACCTCATTGTTGAAAAGCAGCCTTAAATTGAGTTTTCTGACATAGCATTTTAAATCAATCAACAGTTTGGCTACATCAAACTTCTTAGAAGGCACAAATGTGTTACCTAGTGCCAACAATTCGATGAGTTCAGGTTCCAATGACAGTGATGAAAAGTTATAAACCTTAAAATCACCTCTACTATTAAAAAGAATATTAGGTGATTGAATATTTTCATCATTGTTACTAGAACTAACTAACTGTTCCAGTTCCTGTTCCTGCCCTTGTTGTGAGTGTTGTTGTGATTCCCTAAAAAAACGGAATTATCACTAACATTGTAAGTGGAATCGCCAAAGTTTATAGAATTACTAACATGGCCATCAGGACCATCAGCCTTTTTGCGGTTCCTATTACTACGTCTAAGACCACCTTCCTGTTGAACAGTTACTGCTGTGGAATCAGTGTTATCTGATATAACCCCATTTCTATTAGCATCAACTTTGTTAATAGCAAGGTCATCATTTACATTTTGACTATTAACTTTAGACAGTTTAGGGTAGGCCCTGTTTTCTTGGTATGCACATCTGTCCCTAAAGAGATTTTTAGACTTATTAGTCTTGATCTTGCTCATAAAAGCATCAACACTTGAAAAAATGTGATTATAATCAAACTTAAACTTGTAAAAGTCAATATGCAGTTTGATGTCATTGTCCAGTAAGAATATGCAGTTTGATGTCATTGTCCAGTAAGTTGACCTCATTCGTTAACTTCTCAATATTTAAAACATAATATTTAATAATAAGTTCCAATAGCTGTGCCCCTTGTTTATGAAACAGCACAACCAAGTCAGTTAGGAAGTCAGAATCCGGGATTAAGTTAGAAGGAACAAACCCGTTCCTCAAACCCTTAGGGACAATGTCTTCATTAAGGCATTGTCTAAAATAAGCAACTTCCAACTGTAATTTTCTTAATTTAAGTACCTTATTATCAAACAGCTTCAGCTTGCTTAGAATGTCATCTTGTTTAGTTAGAGACACAGATGTCGGCACTGGTAGATCCTTCTGTAGAGGCTTTAGAAACACAAACAAGTCCCCAGTATCGTCAATCCAGTCAGCCAAAGAAGAAACACCAATAAGTGCAGGTCCGTTGGTATTGGGAGCAGGAAGTCCATTCTGTAAAGCCGCATTTTGAACTGCATGATTATCTGAAGCGGGTTCTGTACGCACGGGCTGTGCTGGCGGCAAAGAACACTGTTCGGTGTCTCCCGTACGTGCAGTTCCTTTTGCGCTAGTTGAAAGAGTTGGTAAAGAAGTAAATGCATGTACCGGACGTCTTTCAATATGATATAACCGCTCATTCAGCGAATCGAGTCTCTGGGACACAGCCAGAAGTAATTTATTGATATCCACATTATCTTTGGGTTCAGAACCGAATAAATTAGGGCTTTTTGGGCTAGGCACAAGATCAGAAGCCATGGAGAATAAACTGTTGAAAACCTGAAAACGAGCAAACAAACTGGCACAACAAGAGGTCCTGGTCAAAGCAAAGCCCAAAGCACAAAGTAATATTCCTTAACGCAAATTTATTGTGGAAAGACAACAAGCGTTTTCACTACTCCAAAAGAGAGAAGCTTCATCAGAGAAGTACAAAAAGGGAGCCAAAACCTTTTTGAACCTAAGTAGCAGTTGGTACATTACATCACTTCCTTTCAATTAAAATAGAACAATACACATAAAAGGGCGATACCAAGTAAAAGAAACAGAAATACATAGTTGAGTAGCTCATCAGTTAACAGTAACATGGTTTATATACACAGAAAATATTTAAAAAATTTTTAATAAGAAACATAGAATTTGATAAAGAGGTTTTTAGTAAATGTAAAAACAATGTTAATGAACGTTGCCTAAGCAACTCAAATCCAGTGGATAATTAGATCAAGAGAATTAATAGTAAAACATAAATTTTAAAATATAAAAGTCACTATTTGTTATTTTGTAATAGAGTTAAGATAAGTCAACCCAACTAGTAGGTAAGGGCAAACAAGAACTGAACAAAATATTCTCAATATAAGCATCATCTCAGAAATGCCTTGAGTTTAAGAACAGGTGCAATATTGCAATTCTCATTTAAACCCGGGTTATTAAAGGCATCAAGTTTCAACTGCCATTCCAATTCACGGTTTTCAAGAACCAGTGAAGTAGGGCCACCTCTAATAGATACTGGTACATGATCAATGCCCATGAATGTGAAACTGTGCCCTGGGTTACATGTAACGTGCTTAGCCAATGCGTTTTCAGTTTTACTTTTTTTGATGGCGTAGCAATGTTGGTAAACATGCTCCTTAAATTTTCTGTCGGTTTTTCCGACATAAAACGCAGGGCAACACACACAGAAAGCAATGTACACTATAGACTTTGTTTCACAGTTGATTTTAAATTTGATATCAAATTTTCTATCCCTAAAAGAAAAAGTGGAACCAACATGAATTACATTACACCAGTTACACATTCCACAAGAAAAAGTCCCTTTAAGTCTATTATAGGGATGAAGATGTGAGTAAGTATTCCTCTGTAACAGTTCCTTTATATTCATTCCCTTTATAAACAACCTGAGGTCTAGTACCTAATTTTTCTAATAATAGTGGATTACTTTCAATGAAAAACCAATTTTTCTGTATAATCCTCAAAATCTGATTAGAGTTACTGTTGAAAGTGGTGATAAAACTCAAAGGGGGGGATGGTCAAGCCTTGTACAGTAGTTAACTCAACTGTTGTACCTGGATTACTCATCTCTTCTTCATTAATGACAAGAGCCTGTTCGGTTGTTCCTACTCCCTTCTCGCAGTTAAGGAGAGGCTTAAAATAGCCATTAGATCTCTTAAGCTCAACCTCACTAAGTAGAGCCTCAAACATAACCTGAGGGTAACCTCTATTAATAAAAAGTTGTTTCAGGAAGTTACACTCAGAAGTGAAATCGGAAAGCTTACTGCACATCCTTACTGCCCTCACCAGTTGACCTTTAACAATGGCTCTTTTTTGTTTGTAAGGGTGAGAGCTGGAATAGTGTAAAAAGGAGTTGCAGTAAGTAGCTTTCCTAAAAATGGAAGATTGAAGGCTAGAAATAGTTGAATCTTTAGTCAATTTCACGTCAAGGTAGTCAATGCTCTCCTTAGAAAAATTATAAGTAAACTTGAGGAAAGGTGTAGTTGTGTTTAAAAAGTCCACTAATGACTCTGCTAGTGTGGCCTCACCTTCGAAGAGGATGAAAACATCATCCAAAAATCTCGTATAATAATGGATGTGTTTCATCCAATCTGGATTGTTAAAAAATAAATTTTTCTCCCAGTGTGCCATAAAAAGATTGGCAACACTGGCACCGCAAGGGGAGCCCATTGCCACACCTTGAGTTTGCAAATAGATAGATCCGTCAAAGGTGAAAAAATTGGACGTGAGAACTATATCTAATAGTTCAGTGACGTTGTCGATCTCAACCTTAGGTGCTTTAAGTTCGTTAAGGAGCAAACAAATCCACTCAACCGCTTCTTGGTGAGGGATTGAGGTGTACAAATCGACAACGTCAATAGTGAGGAAGTTGTAATGGTTGTTAAAAGGAATACTGTTAATGTTGGTCAAAAAAGACCAAGAGTCCTTACAAATGCTGGGTACCAGTTTAATGTATTTAGAGAGCAAAAAATCAACATATTTAGAACATGGATAGGTCATAGAAGATCTTCCATCTATTAACGCCTCATAGGGGGGTCACTGCTATTCTTGTGGACCTTTGGTATTCCAAACATTACCGGTACTTTTGGTGAAACAATGTCTATATATTTGTATGTGTCCACATCAATTCTTCCTAGAAGGTAAATGTCCCTAAAGTAACCTCTAAGTCTGTTTGAGCAACTGTTCATTTCATTTAGTGATGCTGGTCTATAAGCTTGAGAATCAAGAACCTCAAACATTCTTTGAGTGTACTGGTCATTTTCAAAAATAACTAACCCACCCCCTTTATCCGGTTTAATGATTCTCACAGGGGAAGCACATAAGTTGTTAAGAGCTTCAAATTGGACCTTAGTGATGTTAGAAGTATTTTTTGTACTTCTACAAAAGAAGTCCAAGTGACGAAGGCCAAGTTCGCAAATGTTCTCAAACATTCTTAAACCAAGGTGTAAGGGGGTTGAAGGTACTGATAGGGTTAGTGAATTGTTCAGAACATTCACCTCATTGTTGAAAAGCAGCCTTAAATTGAGTTTTCTGACATAGCATTTTAAATCAATCAACAGTTTGGCTACATCAAACTTCTTAGAAGGCACAAATGTGTTACCTAGTGCCAACAATTCGATGAGTTCAGGTTCCAATGACAGTGATGAAAAGTTATAAACCTTAAAATCACCTCTACTATTAAAAAGAATATTAGGTGATTGAATATTTTCATCATTGTTACTAGAACTAACTATCTGTTCCAGTTCCTGTTCCTGCCCTTGTTGTGAGTGTTGTTGTGATTCCCTTAAAAAACGGAATTATCACTAACATTGTAAGTGGAATGGCCAAAGTTTATAGAATTACTAACATGGCCATCAGGACCATCAGCCTTTTTGCGGTTCCTATTACTACGTCTAAGACCACCTTCCTGTTGAACAGTTACTGCTGTGGAATCAGTGTTATCTGATATAACCCCATTTCTATTAGCATCAACTTTGTTTATAGCAAGGTCATCATTTACATTTTGACTATTAACTTTAGACAGTTTAGGGTAGGCCCTGTTTTCTTGGTATGCACATCTGTCCCTAAAGAGTTTTTTAGACTTATTAGTCTTGATCTTGCTCATAAAAGCATCAACACTTGAAAAATGCGATTATAATCAAACTTAAACTTGTAAAAGTCAAAATGCAGTTTGATGTCATTGTCCAGTAAGTTGACCTCATTCGTTAACTTCTCAATATTTAAAACATAATATTTAATAATAAGTTCCAATAGCTGTGCCCCTTGTTTTTGAAACAGCACAACCAAGTCAGTTAGGAAGTCAGAATCCGGAATTAAGTTAGAAGGAACAAACCCGTTCCTCAAACCCTTAGGGACAATGTCTTCATTAAGGCATTGTCTAAAATAAGCAACTTCCAACTGTAATTTTCTTAATTTAAGTACCTTATTATCAAACAGCTTCAGCTTGCTTAAAATGTCATCTTGTTTAGTTAGAGACACAGATGTCAGCACCGGTAGATCCTTCTGTAGAGGCTTTAGAAACACAAACAAGTCCCCAGTATCGTCAATCCAGTCAGCCAAAGAAGAAACACCAATAAGTGCAGGTCCGTTGGTATTGGGAGCAGGAAGTCCATTCTGTAAAGCCGCATTTTGAACTGCATGATTATCTGAAGCGGGTTCTGTACGCACGGGCTGTGCTGGCGGCAAAGAACACTGTTCGGTGTCTCCCGTACGTGCAGTTCCTTTTGCGCTAGTTGAAAGAGTTGGTAAAGAAGTAAATGCGTGTACCGGACGTCTTTCAATATGATCCAACCGCTCATTCAGCGAATCGAGTCTCTGGGACACAGCCAGAAGTAATTTACTGATATCCACATTATCTTTGGGTTCAGAACCGAATAAATTAGGGCTTTTTGGGCTAGGCACAAGATCAGAAGCCATGGAGAAGAAACTGTTGAGATCCTGAAAACTAGCAAACAAACTGGCACAACAAGAGGTCCTGGTCAAAGCAAAGCCCAAAGCACAAAGTAATATTCCTTAACGCAAATTTATTTTGGAAAGACAACAAGCGTTTTCGCTACTCCAAAAGAGAGAAGCTTCATCAGAGAAGTACAAAAAGGGCGCCAAAAATCAAAATTACATTTATATTACTCCTTCCCTTTTCTTAAAACTTTTGCAGACATTTTTTTTTAATTTTCTTTTGCACACTTTTAGACATTCATCAAATACACCCCTTTTAGCTCAGGTAGCATACAGGAATGCAGCCCTGACTACTTGAGTTCAATTAGTGGCTTTGTCATTTGTTGGGATTGGCAGGAGGATGGGGCATTCCTATCCTGGAGGAGAGGGTATGTGCTGATGTCTCTTAAGTTGAGATCTAGTAAAGGCTAGTGTACTAGCAGGTTGGGAATCAGGGTAGGAGTGGGATATATTAAGCAGTACATGCCCTTAGGGTCAGGGGGACAGAGCACACCATAGGTTCCCAAGCCCATTCAGCCATAGCTTGTGTGACAGGCATGTAGAGGAAGGGCATAGGCCAGTAAAAATCCCCAGACACTGTAACTGAAGATAGGATTCTCAATCCTCAGCCCACTCCTCTACTGAGTGTATTATGAACTAAATAAATTGAACCGTCATACTGAAGGTGATGTTATGTCAAGACAACAGCACAGTCCACTACATTATAAAACATATTTATGCCAACTGTTTTTTCACACTTGAATACACTTCTGTTATGATATATCCTGCAGCTTAAATTGTTATTTTTATAAAATGAATACTGTAATAATAGCATTAATAGCACAAGGTGGGAAGCAACTTGTTAATTTTTTGAATGAAATTTATGGATAAATGCAATGCAGAAACATAATTATAAATAAATGCAGTCAGCTTTCTACAAAATTATCAAGTAGTTACTGTCTTTGATTCAAGAGTTTGTAATATTGTTTTAAGAATTACTTTCCCACTGTAATACTGCAGTAAATGATTTCAATTGTGGTATAATTGCTCCTCAGAAAAGTGCAACTGTTCCTGGTTGAAGTAAATTAAAATTATAATTTCCATTTTGTTTTTAACAGTTGGGTGTAATTAGTATCATTAGTCAAGACAGAAACATGATGAAAATATGCATTCATTTATGAATATATGGAATGTACCTTGACAGCTTTGTTCTCTGTATTTTAATGTGCATGTAGTTACCGCTACAATACTATGGGAATCTGTCTATGCCTTGTCATCATTAGCAGTAGTTCTTAAAATTTTAGAACAAAAAATTCTGAGTTAAAAAGCAATATTCAGAAAAGTGTAGTACTATGAGTTTTTTTTTTTTTATTTTATCTTGTTTCCAGGAACGTGGCTAGTCATGCACTTCAAACACCTTTTGGAAAACATGGAACTGAAATCTATAAATAGCCAAATTCCAAATAATTAAAAAAAGACTATAGTGTTCTTCAGCATATTTTGCATACATACATAAACAAATCTAGCAAAAGATATGTGTGTAGGTGTATGTGAAAATAGATGTCTAATATTTCATTAAAGTTTATTTTGTTAAACTTCAGAAATGCCAGTTCAGGGGTCATGGCCAAAATGAGCCAAGGATAGCAGCACTTTTCTTCTTCTCTGCTACGTGCTATATTTCTGACAGGAAACTTTATTTCTAAATAAACCTAAACAACTCAATTAAGTGAACTACGATAAACTTTGGTGTCTTAAATGATCATATCAAAAATATTCTTAAAATTCAATTATTTTCCTGTCAAAATCTGTGAGACAAAATGTATTCACTGTATCCTGCAGTACCATGAGTTATACAAAGACAGCATCTCAAGACTCTGTGTTCAAAAAAGAGCTTCAGTTATTACTGACTAATACTCAATAATTGTCTTTTAAAGTAGATAGATTGAACACCAGAAACAATCACTTTAACAAAAAATGTTCCAAACAAATGGAAAACATTAATGAAGCTCTGCAGTTACACAGAAATCAGATTTCTGGCATTGTAGACTCCTTGAATAAAATAGTAGGAAGACTAAGTGAAGGGGAGAACAATATTGAATTCCTGTTAAAATATAACAACTCTTTGCTAAACAAGATAGATGACCTTGGTAACAGGTTCTTTAGGAACAACATTTGTATTTTTGGTCTACCAGAAGGAGCAGAATGTAAGAATATGTTTAACTTCTTGTATACATGGCTCCCTAAAACTTAAGAATTGCCTGAAACTCTCTCTCTTTTGGTATAGAGAGAACCACAGATCTCTGGTTAATCCTGTATCAAAGTCCTGTACTTCCTCAAGGTCCATAGTGGTTAAATTTATTTCATCTCAGGATAAGAAACTGATGCTTAAAATTGTCTGGGCTAAGTCTCCACTTAAAGCAGAAGGAAACATTATTAATTTTGATAATCCCCGGGATTCATGAAGCTCGGTGTAAGGCTTGCGCCGGCGGTGCAGTGAATAGTCGGCGTAGCAGCGCCATATGCATAGTAATGAGTGCACGCCGCAACCACAGACATGTGCATAGGGCACGTGAGCGAGCCCAAGTAGGATGCGTCCGGAGGCGTGGCCAAGCCGGCAGGCGATGAGCAACCTAAAGTGCTGACATCCACAGGCCGCCCATAATAGTAACCGCACCAGCCAGGGCCCGTGGAGAATGAAACGTACGCAGAGTATGCAACATAGTACCCGTCCCAACAAAACGGAGAACCAAACATCAACCCACGAAGCCCTAAGTGTACCCATCCAAGGAACAAAGGATACGCGTAATACCGTGTCCGTCCCGCAATGCACTGTCAGTGGGCATACCCAGTGAAGGTGTACCGCAGCATGTCAGCGCCGCACCGACATAGAAGTAGCGACATGGGCATGGTCACCAGCAGTAGTGAGAGTACACAGCCGGGTAGCCGTGTCGATATAACAACAAGAAGGAAACAAGATACCCTAAACACAGGCAAACATGTGCATAGCAATATGTACCACACCCAGCAACATGCTCGTCGCATACACAGGACGGCGTATGTCTAAGCGTAATATCCAGAAGCAGAACTCATGCATGCAAATGTAATACACAATAGCCCCATCATAGCATGTATCCTGCACCCATGTACGACCGTGCACCCAACCCAGCTAGCAGCCTTGCGTAGCTACACACCTACACACAATGGGCATACCTGAAATGTGGTAAGAAGTATTGTCCTAGGCAGTGCCATGCGGGCAAATATGTACCCCACATGTTAACAACCCACCTCTGGTACAGATATGCAAATGGCTGCATGTGAATGTGTCGGCAGAATGTGTACATCCCGCATGTGGTATGGACCTGTCCAAACCCCATAGGCATGCACATGCCACGGTGCACATAACTGTACACATCTGGACAAGGCGGTATGTTCAACCACCGTACCGATGATTAGCTATGCAGACATGTCAAACACAACACATATAGCGGAACATCTGCCTACCAAACAGGACGCCCTAACAGGGTGCCACAGGCACAGAAGGGGAAGGTGGGACATTACATGTTGAGAGTAGCGTTGCCGGATGGCCAAACACCCACGGCCAACGCAAAGGACGGAATAACATGCATATGCCCGGATGGATGTTGTTAGAAAAATATATATGTAAACATATATGAAGTGCGAGTTTAGAAGCAAATAGTATATAATGCATTTTATTCTATTTTACAATATGGCAGTAGAAATGATCTTGCATGTAATTGCCTGAAGCTTAGCTGCAGTGTGATTGAACTCTGACCCTGGCAGTAAACAGTTCAGCAGGCTTATGTCTTTCAGCATTAATTATCTGCTGGGTTAGAGAAAAATAAATGTATGTACATGTATATATTTCTTCCTTCCACTGAGGAGGATGGCCTTGTGAGCTCTATCGAAGATAGAGTACAGCTGCTTACCAGAGAGACAAAGGAACGTATTAAGAAATGAACTGACTATTGTATTCGAACAGGCCTGGAACCTTGAAAGAGCAACATTTACAGAAGGACACTGTAATTGACCAGGTGCCTTGCAAGGCTGTGTTATTCTCATGGGAAAACTTTTAAAAAGCATTACCTCAGCACCTTCGTATGAATAGAATATTGTGGACTATAGTGATGGAAATGCCCTGTGACTGACCACGTCAGTAAGGTGGGCAAAAGCTGATTGTAAACACTATATAAACAAAGTTGCTTCCTGTATAGAGTCAGACAAAACTCTATACTTGTACTGTATAGTTTTTTGCCTCCTGGTGTACACTAGTAAAACGTTTTGAACCTGAGCTTCCTGTGTTATTGACTGTCATTTTGAAAAGCCTAATGATTTTTACAGTCTGATTTTAACAACTTATTTGACATTGTGGTCCTTCTTAGCTGGAATTCCCTTGGTAAGCTACAGGTCAGAGTGCATGGGTGGTAATAAATCTGCGCAGGAGAAGTTGCCAAAATGGTTCTTCTTGAGTGAAATGACCTCCGACTGAATTGTTGTGTGTAAAGAGGCTGTCCACTTTCTGATCTGTGGCTGAAAAGCGGAACACTGGATCCCAAGAAGAAAACGTGCAGTCATAAATGGGAGGCTCAGGTAAGGAGAGTTTCCCTCTTTGTCTTTGTTTTAGATCAGGGACCAGGTTACAGTGTGTTGTTGTTAAGATTTGTGATAGCAGGTCGAGAACGAATTGAAGTACTGTATATTTGGTCATAGATCAGGGGAAAACAGAGCAGAGTAAACAGTCATTCTAGACACTACTGTGGATACAGGGAAGGAGATACCACGTGGTACGAGAGAAGGGTTACGTAACAGTCTTTTTTAAGACATGGGAAATCAGTGCACTAAGGGATCGCGAGATCCGCCCTTGACGGATGATGCAAGTATATGCAATTGCAGAGAGCAGATAATGTGAGATATTTTGCAAAATGGGTTAATAAATATGACTTTGATGGTATATTAGACAAAATTTCGTTAATGAAACTTTTGAAACAGTTAAAATCTGACGCAGATGGTCAGGCGAAAAAACAGCGACAGTTGGGTATTCCTCAAGCACATAGGTGGATTGAGGAAGTGAACCAAGGAACAGAAGACTAAAAATGCGAAAGCATTATTCTTAGACAAAGAAGATAATAATACAGTAGTAGCGACGGCCCTCCTCCACCCCCTCCGACACCTTATCCAGGATATGAAGCGGGAGGGCAGGCTGGCCCCCCCCCCACGTTATCCTGTGGCAACAGAGGTATTACAACAACCATTTGTAAGAGAACCTATTGAAACTAGATCCCGAACACGTAAAACACCTAGGGACACTCAACTAAGAAGAGATTCACTAGAAGAGAGTGAGGAAATCTGTCAATTAACTGAAGTACCGAACCCTCAGGCAGGACAGGAAGGCCAGGACCCAACTCTCTTAGTGTATAGACCGTGGACACCGGAAGATATCCGGAAAGCTACAGAGGGAATTCCCCATCCAAAAATTAATCATGAAAAGTTTATACAAGATTTACAAGGTATGCGATTGAGTTACCACTTAAATGGGGAAGAAGTAGAGAAGGTGATTAGACAAATTATAGGTCCAGACTGGCACATGGTTTGTATGCCTGGAATGCTCGTGACACGCAACTTAAACCACTCCTACATAGTGATGCAGAAGTAGACACTAGGTTGAAGGGTCTTACGGACCAAATTACTGAAAAATGGAAACCTAGAGCAGATTGGACCTGTATTAATCAGTGCATACAACAAGATAATGAAACTGTAGATGGATACTATGGTAGATTATTAGAATGTTTCAATAACCATAGTGGTATGCCATTCCTGAAAATCAGAAAAATGATAGTTCATATGAACAACAGTTGAAAAATGCATTTTTGAAAGGTTGCATTGCCCCTATCAGTAGCTTTATTACAAAGCATATGATAGATCACCGAACGAGTAGGCTACAAGCCTTACTGGAGTATGCTAGGGATGCTGAAAGACATTTTAACAGTAAGAAGAAAAAGAAGACACAGGTCTTCACAGCTGAAGACGGAGCAGAAGTCTTTGTAGTACAGTCAGGTAAAAAGGGTAAGAGAAACACTCAGGGCAATAAACGCTCTGACAGAGACTCAGAGGTATTTGAGGAAAGAAAGAGAAAAGGTGAGTGCTTTAAGTGCGGGAAGAGAGGACATTTAGCAAGGGATTGCAGGTTGAATAAAAAAACGTCTAAGGAAGGGAAGGATAGAAGTGATGAGGATTGACTATATGACAGTCACAACGTTCAACAGTCATCAGGAGAGACTAATGGGCAGGGAGAAAATGTAAACGCAGTAGAAGGAATAAAGGAAGTGCAAACAGATGTAGAAAATGAGGAAAACGAAGTTTTACATTTAGCCTTGTTGAGCTTGGAGCTCTATTTGGTGGACACAAAACCGGAAGTTACACTTCTGGTGGAGGGGAAGGAAGTGAGATTTTTGTGTGATTCAGGAGAATCACGAACTTTGATACACCCTTCAAAGTTACCAGAACACGCTGAATCACCTGACTACATATTAGTGAAAGCAGCAAACGGGCAGCTATACAGGGAACCACTTTCCCATGATATAGCAATAACTGACCCTGTTTCAGGTATGACCCAGAGAAGTAAAATAGTACTTTCTGCAAAATGTCCAGTAAAGTTACAGGGGAGAGACCTTATGCAGCTCTTTTGCATAGCAGTAGTCCCTACCATGAAGGGTATGGAGGCACAAAGGCAAATGGATACCTTTTTGGTGCGATCGGAGGGTGAAACCTATTATTGGTACAGCCAGGACCTAGTCACGACTGGTCCATGGGCAGTAACCGAGGAACTGATGAACGTAGCCATCAGTAAGGTACGCTCCCTTCACATTGATCAGCAGCATTTGTTACATTGTACTCTGTACTATTGTAGCACACCAGGGCCTGATAAGGAATATGAGCAAACATTGTGCAGACATCCTGCCAATAGACTAGTGTTACGAACCTTATACTGGGATACTGAGGGTAATAGTGTGGTGAGTTGTTCATTACCTCAGGAATTCATGGGATTATATAAGTCCAACAGGCTACCGCATTTCAGTGTAACCAAACATAAAAATGTCAGATGGGTGGACCTGGGTGAAAAAGTGACAAGATGGGAAAGGCAAACCGACTTAGAATTGTCAGAACAGGGAATACAGAAGCAAAAATTAAATTGGCTAATGCAAGCACGTCCAGCTGTACACTTACAGCAGAGTGAGGACAGCTGATTGGTGTTCTTGTTAAAGGAAGAAGAGAGAACCTTGTGTGACATACCAAGCACTATTTGGTCAACAGGGAAATCAGATGTAGGGCTTATTCGGACAGCAGGTCCAGTAACCATTACAATCAAGTCAGCATTTAGACCGCAAAAGAAACAATACCCTTTGAGGAAGGATGCAGAGCAGGGAATCAAGCCTATCATAGCGGCACTACTCAAGAAAGGGATACTGGTAGAATCTTTAGATTCACCATGCAATACCCCTCTATTTCCTGTTAGAAAAGCAAACAGGGAATGGCGGATGGTACAGGATTTACAAGCTGTAAATGATGCAATAATACCTAGGGCACCTACGGTGCCAGACCCACACACTTTATTGAATGATTTGAAGCCACAACAGAAGTATTTTACCGTGGTAGATATAAGCAATGCTTTCTTTTCAATACCTATACATCCAGATAGTCAGTATTGGTTTGCTTTTACATTTCAGGGTAACAGATACACCTATACTCGGCTACCGCAGGGATACTGTGAAAGTCCAACAATATTTGCACAGGAGATGGCTAGCAACCTGGTGGGGTTTACTCCACCCGGGGGCAGTCAAGTTCTACTTTATGTGGATGACATCCTGCTTGCGGCCCCTACCCAGCAGCAATGTAGGGAAGATACAATAGCATTATTGAAATCTCTAGCAGAACAGGGACATAAAGTAAACAAGCATAAATTGCAACTTCGGAGAACACAGGTCAAGTACCTGGGATATGTGGTATCCAAGGAGGGTAGAACATTAGATGAAGATAGGAAGGAAGCAATGTTACAAGCACCCAAGCCAACTACCAAGAAGGAAATGATGTCCTTCCTGGGGACGACTAACTTTTGTCAAAGCTGGATACCAAACTATGCTTTGGAATCGGCTCCATTGGCTGCTTTAATATTTAAAACACCTATGGCAGCACAAGATATACTACATTGGACTCCAGTAGCAGAAACAGCTTTCTGCAGACTAAAACGATTGATAGTTTCATCATCAGTTTTAGGGCTCCCGAATTATCATAAGAGACTTTTCAGACTGTAGATTGTAAGCAGGGATATATGACGTCAGTCTTGACGCAACAGCATGGAAGTAAGCAACGCCCCATAGCTTACTACTCATCACAGTTGGACCTAGTGGCACCGTCATTGCCACATTGGGTACAGGCAGTTGTTGCAGCTGCTATGGCAGTACAGGCTTCGGCCTCAATGGTATTATTCCACCCTCTCACTTTGAGAGTGCCTCATGCAGTTGCGATAATTTAGCTGCAAGAGAAAATAGCATTCCTGTCCCCTGCTAGACATCTGTCTTGTATGACCATACTCCTGAGTCAACCTCATATGGTGATTGAACGTTGTACAACATTAAATCCATCAACATTACTTCCGACTCCTGTGGATGGCACACCACACAGTTGCCTACAGGAAATGGAGCAAATAACTTTACCCAGACAGGATCTTACTGATATACCCTTAGATGATGCAGAGGTGACATTTTATGTGGACGGATCATGTAGAAAGGGTCCTACAGGAAAGAATCTAGTAGGTTATGCAGTAGTTACTGATATTGAGATTGTAGAAGCCCAACCCCTGCAGCATAACTTGTCTGCTCAAGCAGCAGAATTGATAGCTTTAACACGTGCTTGCACTCTAGCGAAAAACAGATGTGTGAACATATATACTGATAGTATGCTTTCTCTACAGTGCATGTTTCTGCGCAGCAGTGGAAGAATAGGGGAATGATAACATCCACTGGTAAACCGATTAATCATGCGCAATTAATCTTGAATTTATTAGATTCCATTCAGTTACCTACTAAAGTAGCTATTTGTAAATGTGCAGCTCATACAAAGCAACAGGATAAGATTTCAAAAGGTAATGCACGAGCTGATGCAGCTGCAAAACAAGCAGCCTCACACTCAGAAACTTTCTTTTTGAATGAGGAATTACAACCCTCTGAGATTTTAGATTTAGAAATGTTAAAAACAATGCAAACATTAACTACGAAAGCAGAAAAACAGAAGTGGGTAAGACGAGGAGCAATCCTTGAAGACGGACTGTACATCTCCAAAGAGAAAAAGTCAATATTACCGTCTAATTTATTTAGATATGCGGCTTTGTTGAGCCATGGGCAGAGCCATGTCTCAACAGGGGGGATGGTACAGTTAGTTAACAGAATATTCCAAACATACGGATTTACGAACTACACACAAACATTTTGTGCAGCGTGTCATATTTGCAGTAAACATCATGCACAGGGAGCATTCCAACCGAAGCGAGGGAGTTCCCTACACCACCATATCCGTTCCATACTATTTGTATGGATTTTATAGAGCTGAATAAATGTGAAGGAAAGAAATACTGTTTAGTGATTATAGATATGTTTTCAAAATGGGTAGAAGCTTTTCCAACCAGGAACTGGATGCAGCAACAGTGGCAAAGGCCCTAGTAAAAGAAATAATTCCTAGATTTGGCATACCGGAAAGAATCTATAGTGACAATGGAACACATTTTGTCAACCAGACAATCCAGCAACCTGGGAGATTCTTTGGGATTTCCTTGAAGAATCATTGCGCTTACCACCCACAGTCAGCAGGACTGGTGGTGAGGTACAATGGGATTTTGAAAAATAAGTTGAGGAAGTTGATGAGTGAGACTCAGAAGAATTGGATTTGCTGTCTACCTCTAGCATTGCTGAGCATGAGAACAGTTTCAAATGTAAAGGGTTTGACCCCCTTTGAAGTAGTATTTGGAAGGGCATATCATGTGCCACAGTGGAAAGCTCTCATGCCTGCAGAGCTGGAGGTCGATGGCTCATTAGCCAGTTATATGAAAAGATTGTTAACCAATAAGACTGTTTTGCAGTTAAACTCTTTTTCAGATAAAGAACAAACGAAGCCAGACACAGTGCTGACTCCAGGATCCTGGGTGTGATTGAAAGTTATCAAAAATAAACACTGGACGAGTCCAAAGTGGGAAGGTCCGTATCAGGTACTGTTGGCAACGCCTACTGCAGTAAAGGTTGCGGAGAGGTCGTCCTGGGTTCACCTGACCCATTGCAAACCGTTAAGAATTTCAGTTTGATAAACATTTTGTAGCCGATATACCACAGAGACAGAATGACCAGGGGCAGAGTGTATAAAAATACAAAGCAACCCCAAAGACATTGGTTTACTGTCCTACTGATCATACACCTATTAACCATGTTTGTGGTGACTTTTCTTTTGCTGGGATTTTTCCTGCATATAACTACACAGATATAAATAATGAAACGTGATGAACTGGCCACAGATTGGCATCCAAACTTTAACACATACCTAGCCATGAAGCATGTGTATGTAAGAGACTATGAACATTTCAAATTGCTGGGTTTGTACAGCCATGCCTACAGCATATGGAGGACTTTTGATGTCTGCTGTCCCCTTGGGGATAAATGAGACTTGGGAAAATCTACTTTTTGATACAGGTTCTGTGAGATCACAGGACAAAGTGGCACTGTACTTACCTGTTACACAAAAAGGAATTGTTTGTTTTTATAAAAATGATACACTCCAAGTTGGTTGGAGTAATTGTAACATAACTGTGTCTTACAAATGTTATATAAAAGCCAAAGATCAGAGTACTAGTTGTAGCACGAATTATGATTCGTATTTAAGCTTAATGAGAACAACATTGAAAGATGTGCAGAAAAATCCTGAATTGTATAAACAGTTGTCTGTTATAGATAGGAAAATGTTTCATTCAGAGTTAACCCGCATCAGTACTAAAGTAGAAAATTGTTATTTTGTTTGTGGGAAAAAAGCATATAAATGGTTACCTGAGAATTGGTCCGGCAGTTGTTTTTTGGGTTATCTGGTTCCAGCCATAAGACATACTGCAGAATTGCCTCTGGGTAAGATACAAAATGTAAGAGATATAGCTCGAAGAACTGGGAACTCAGTCGAGAAACCTACTAATCCAGTGGGTAAAATCGAAGCTGGTTGGAAAGATCATTCATCCGTAAGAGATAAAGAAAAATTGACTCATATGGACTTGAGTGACAGTGTTATATCCTGGGCTGGAATAATCCCAGCCTATGGAGCAGTCAAATCAATCTGGCAACTGAGGAAGTTGTCAAAACCTCCCGAAGTAATGAGCAATGCGACTTTTTCTGCTCTCGAACTTGTGACTGATGAACTGAATGCAATGAGAACTGTTGTGCTACAAAATCGAATGGCTCTTGACTTCACCCTGGCGGCGAGAGGTGGTACGTGCGCGCTTATCAAAGAAGAATGCTGTGCGTACATACCAGATAATAAGCATGAGATCAACGACCACCTAGAGGTAATACAGCAGGTATCAGCCATAGCGGAACCAGGCCCAAACCCACTGACGAACTTTTTCCAGAATCTATTTGGTGGATGGGGTTCAATCCTAATGAATATCTTGATTGCCATTTGTGTTGTTTTGCTCATATTGGGAGCATGTGTCTGTTATGGATACCTTGTATGAAAAGATAAGTTAGGGACGTTGTTGACGTATGTGTAACCGAGACTATGTATCAAGACCTGGAGTTGAATCTGTTAATACCAAATGAAATTCTTTCTGAAATGTAAAACAAATGACTTGCCTAGTTAAAAGTTCCAGACAGGAAGAGGCTAGGGAATGAAATAATGTTGTTTATGTTTCTGGATAGAATAAAAAGCATTAAAAGGAGGGAGAATGTTAGAAAAATATATATCTAAACATATATGAAGTGCTAGTTTAGAAGCAAATAGTATATAATGCATTTTATTCTATTTTACAATATGGCAGTAGAAATGATCTTGCATGTAATTGCCTGAAGCATAGCTGCAGTGTGATTGAACTCTGACCCTGGCAGTAACCAGTTCAGCAGGCTTATGTCTTTCAGCATTAATTATCTGCTGGGTTAGAGAAAAATAAATGTATGTACATGTATATATTTCTTCCTTCCACTGAGGAGGATGGCCTTGTGAGCTCTATCGAAGATAGAGTACAGCTGCTTACCAGAGAGACAAAGGAACGTATTAAGAAATGAACTGACTATTGTATTCGAACAGGCCCGGAACCTTGAAAGCGCAACATTTACAGAAGGACATTGTAATTGACCAGGTGCCTTGCAAGGCTGTGTTATTCTCATGGGAAAACTTTTAAAAAGCATTACCTCAGCACCTTCTTATGAATAGAATATTGTGGACTATAGTGATGTAAATGCCCTGTGACTGACCACGTCAGTAAGGTGGGCAAAAGCTGATTGTAAACACTATATAAACAAAGTTGCTACCTGTATAGAGTCAGACAAAACTCTATACTTGTACTGTATAGGTTTTTGCCTCCTGGTGTACACTAGTAAAACGTTTTGAACTTGAGCTTCCTGTGTTATTGACTGTCATTTTGAAAAGCCTAATGATTTTTACAGTCTGATTTTAACAACTTATTTGACAGATGTGCATGTCATAGCATGGGAATAGGCCAAGCCAACCACCATAATAGCCATGTGTACCACATACAAACAGCCAGTAACACGCAGTAGTAATGCATGAAGGCATACACGACTGTGGGAATAGCACAGGACATATGGCACGTGCCAAGTGTAGATGCATGACACAAAACTCCAGGATGGGGCCCCCTACAAAGAGGAACATGTGCCAACCCCACCTCCCACAGATGTACCGGCAGTGAAAACACATGCCAAACACACACCAACACTACCGTCCATCTCACGACCGCAACGGAGGCTGGTCAAAGACCACCATGACGCGCGCACAAACAGGGACACATGTAACCGTTGCCTTAACACCCCCCATAGGCCAAAGAATAATAGAATGGACATATGCATGTAATGCTGTGAAGGATGTGTGGTAGTCCTCAGTATCACAGAGGTAGGGACACAGATACACTGTAATCAACCGTGACATATGTGCACTGTAGACAGCATACCTGCAGGTAATACAGAGGTCAATCACGTGCCACAGAAATATACACATGAGAAAGAGGATAGGGGATAGACAAGTGTGAATGGGACAAACTATGAACATAGGTTCATAGGTCCATAGGTACAGAGTAGGCTATCTACCCAAGGTCAGCCATAACCCTAGGCCATAGTTAGGATTCCTTTGCCAACCCTCCGGTCCGGAGATAAAATGCCTATTATATTGCTGTACCTCTGTCAAGCAGTGACAATGATGTAATCCCTGGGGTATATCTGCAATCCCCATCCAACGGACAAGATCCCCCTAACAAGGCTAGCAAGGTTCTCTGCCTCACATGTACTGTGATGTAGATCCACAGCATAGTGAGTGTCTGGGTGACGTATGTGTCACTCCAACACATCCTATTAATGACCGTGTCAAGGTTCACGTCACCTGCCCTTGTGGTTCCGAGGGATGTAGATCCAGTAGGTGAAGCATAGTCATCAAATATGGGTCGACATGGCCTCGTATGTCAGGCACAGGTCAACACCGAACAAGAGGTATGTGACTGAATGGAGCAGGAGTCTTAACAGTGGGGCAGCATAACACAAATCCCTGACACCCTGCATCTGTCTGACGATTAACCTATGGGGCCTTCCCAGCTGCTGTAGGTGTCGGGTCAGATACCCTCCGAATGGGGCAATGTACTAAATCATAGGTGTAACACGTAATGAGTACAAGGAGACGATGACCTACCCTGATCTAGATGTGAATCCCTGCACGATCAGGTGGGCAATGTAGAAGTTCTACTGAACCACGATAGCAACGTGTGTGTCGAACAAATGGTGACCGACAACCTGGGTCCCCAGATCCCTGGTAATTACCCCCATGCTCAGTGGACTGCCACCCATATGCCGGACAGGGGTGACCTCGTTCTTCTCGACGGGTATGACTATGCATTACCTGGCATTTAGCTGTAGGCCATGTCCCTGACAGCAGATATACATATCTGGGAGGCCCCTTTGAAGGATATCTGTGTCAGATGTCTGTCCCACTATGGCACCCGGTTCGCAGTCATCTACAAACAATGTCAGCCATAACACCCCTGTGTGTGCTTGTACTGTGGAAATGTAGATGTAGAAAAAGAGTGGACCCAGGGCAGAGCCCGTGGGACACCGTGACAGGCACTAAGTCCGACATGCTGCCAGCAACTATGACCGCGGGTCGTGTCACCAGTTAGTTTGCAACCCATCCTGTGATGTACGTGTTCACATCCAAGCCGATGGGTTTATCAATGATACCCGAGGGGGGTATTGTGTTGAAGGCCTTTGCCAGGTCGAGGTAGGCTGTATGGACTGCAAGACCCCCATCAATGGCCTCAGTGACTGTCCCTAAAACGTCAACCAGGATTTAAACGCATGAACCGTCCCTGACCAAGCCAAACTGGGTTGGATGCAAAGTATGCAGGTCCCCTATGTCATCATCTACGGGCCGCAGTATGATCCCTCGCCATGTCTTTGCAGATAAGTCTTCTCATGGTAATGGGACAGTAATAACCAGGGTCAGTGGAGGCACTGGCCCTGTGAAGTGGGACTACAGTCGCCGTGCGACACAACTTGGTATGCTACCCGAGGTGAGGCTAAGAATAAACAGCTGTCCTAACTGTGGGTCTAATTCCTCAATGAGATCACGGAGTACACAGTCGGGACACCAGCTGGTCCCATGGATGCTGTGTTCATTACCCTGGAGAGAGCATGTCCCACCCGTGCATTACAGAACATTCGGGGACCACAAACCGCTGGTACAGACATCTCTCCATGTGGGGGGGAGGGGGTGGAGATGTCTTCACCGAACCTGTCAGCCCGTATGTTGGCAACATGTGTATGTTCAGTAAACTCCACATCATTGTGAACCCAGTCAGACCATATGTGTGAGTTACCTCCCAGGTGTCCAGCATAGCAAATGAAGGCTGCATGATTGTCTGCCGAGTCCATGGAGATATATCTGTGGAACCTGCCCCGGACCATGTCATGACAGCCTGTAGCTCTACACATATTATGAGCAAGGGTGTCATACCTCACAAGGTGTCTGCTCTGCCTTGTAGTAGCCACCTCCTCTCGTTGTACAGCTTGTGTATGGCTGGGGTACACCACACTGGATGCTTGGCATTGGTACAATGAACCACAGTTGGGTAAGGGAATGCCTGATCCATGCAGTCCTGTAGGTACCGGTAGAAGGCATATGTAAGTGATGCAGTGGCTGAGTACTGTTGACCACTGGCTCAGGGTCCTTAAAGGAGACCACAGTAGTGTTCAGAATTGTGAATTCGGCTTTGAGAAAGCCATGTGTATGGTAACCGGCAACACCCACAGCAAAGTATGTCAATAGCAGAAGCCATTGTCCAAATAACATAGATTAACAGCGGTATTACAATATGTATTATTATACATGTATTGTCACGTGTCTGCTAATTACACTTGCAAATGGCCGGTAAGACCGGGCCAAAGTGCCCGTGATTTACCTGGTATGGTGGTGTCATTCCGACAATAAAGTGGTGATACTTCCCTACTGGGACCTCTGGGGATTAATTAAAGCGGTTGTTAACCTGCATCATTGGATGTACACCATTTGGTTCCGGTTTTGGAAAACATGGTTTCTGTAGCACTACACACTATGGGTAGTCAAGCAGACATCCGTGATTGGTGAACACACAGCAGCAGTCAAAACCACTGGCCACATGGACACAGTCCGACAAGCTCTACACTTTACATATGTACATTGGTGTCCATTGTAGGACCCAAAAATTTTCCCGTACGGAATACGTGCCAGCCTTCATCGTCCAACCATGAGAACCGACAGTCGTGACCACGGCACAGCTAGACATATGCACCACCAGCGTGTTTAATGTTGATGACAGCTGTCCATGAAATGCAGCAAATATGCACAGAAATCCCCAGAGTTCCGAGTCCATAGAAGTGCATCCACATCCCAGTCCCGCACACATGAAGGATGTGTAATGGGTACTGTCGACTGTTGCAGCCAAGGGATCCTGGGTATGTAGAAACAGGGCTCGGTGTCGTTTGGCAGATAATCCATTGTCCCGCTCCGTGGGAGGGATGTGGGCGTAGCACCTGTCTTACTCCCCAATAATAATGCAAAGCATCCACCGGAGAATGCTAAATGCAGATGTGAAATGTGTACAGCCCTATACCAGTGTCCAGTAGGCAATTCTCATGGATGGACAAGCGTACGACCAAGATGGCACCCATAACTGCAAACCTGGTGGAATTACACAGCCGCAGTAAGGCATAACACAGGAAATACACATAGGGACTACAGTTGACATTCCCCATACAAAGTTGGACTGCTGCAAACACCGGGCGCATACACAGCACTCAATCTGCACCCACAGCAACAAAATGGGGAGCACTCGCTACCATACTGCGTAACAGATGGGTGACCTGTGGAACACATACTAATGGCACACCAACAACGTCAACTAGGATATGTAAACTATGGCGTTCCCACCTATAAAGAAAACATGCTTCAATGAATACATAGGGGATCAACATGTTCTGGTGGTGTTATGTTGAAAATACAGTGATGGATATGTCCTATTGGGACGTCTGAGGTTTATTTAAAGCAGTTGCTAACCTGCATCTTTGGATGTACACCATTTGTTCACAGTTCTAAAACACCTGGTTTACGAAAGCACCACGTAGAATGGGTAGTCAAACAGACATCCGCGATTGGGGAACATACAGCAGCAGTCAAAACCACTGGCCAGTTGGACACAGTCCAGCAACATCTAACTTTACATATGCACATTGCTGTCCATTGTAGGACCCAAAAATACCTCCTAACAGAAGTCCATCCAGCCGTTTCCGACCACCAGATGATGCGATAGCCGTGACTACGGCACAGTTAGACTTATGCACCACCAGCGTGTTTAAGGTTGATGACAGGTGTCCATGAAATGCAAGACATATGAACAGAAATCCCCAGATCGACGTGTCCATACATGTGCGTCCACATCCCAGTCCCACACACATGAAGGATGTGTAATGGGTACTGTCGAGGGGTGCAGCCATGGGATCTTGTGTATGCAGAAATGGGGCTCGGTGTTGTTTGGCAGATAATCCGTTGTCCCGCCCTGTGGGAGGGATGTGGGTGTAGCACATGACCTACGCCCCACTAATAATGCAAAGCATCCACCGGATAATGCTAAATGCAGGTGTGGAATGTGTACAGGCCATAACAGTGTCCAGTAGGCAG
>NC_056739.1:237941895-237944395 GCF_019279795.1 Protopterus annectens
TTAATCTCTCCAGGTCTTGAAGCCCCTGGTAGGTTACCCTTGGTCTGAACACTCTCCTTCTCCTCTGAGGCCTACGGTAGTTGTCGGCACCCTCCTCCGCAACTCCGTCTGTCTCTGACACATGCTGATGTATCACGGCCACGGCGGCACCCAACATGTACATTTTAAAAGTTCCCCGTGTGTTTGCACCTAAAGTGCGGCATTTGGGAATACGCGCTGTGTGTTGTGTGCATTCACACTTTATACTGTTGTGCTGTACACCCGGTGATGTCATTGGGTGTGTCTGTGCAGCCGTATCTGTGGATTATCTTCCGTGTTTTACCGTTGGCACTGCAACGCTGTTGCCTTTGGTGTTACATTACACTTGCCTGCATTGGTTTAGCTTTGAACCTTACCTTACTGTTTCTGCACATTGCACCTACTATTTCCTGGATTGCATCCTGCAGAGCCCTGTCATGTGTTGTTTCTGGGACATGGCATATCATGCATTTTGTCTGCCGCCGCCGTTATGCTACCTCTCTACTTGGCTGTGCTGTATCGGTTCTTCACTCTTTCCAATTCTGCTACATCCCCTACTTTCTTTGCATTCACATGCCTCCCCTTTCCCGTTTTGCGGGTTTCTGCATGCAGAGTTGTCAGCTGCCACCAATTGCCCTTCGTGGGTTGATTGGTGTTGATTGCTCATTACGACTCCAATTACACTGCTTCAGCATTTCCTCATATTCTCCGCATCACCTTCCTGTATCCGTTGTTGTTGACGGGGCGGCTGTCACATGACTGGGTTGGGGGAACGTAGTCATCCTCGTGCACATGCATCTCTGCGCACATTGTGTACTCTCAGCGCAACTATTTCCCCACACGCCGGTCCTGCTGCTGTGATGTGCATTGTACAGCCCATGTTTGCTGGGCTCCAATGTGCTTCCTCCTACAGTGGCACACCCCTCTGCGGTTGACATGTATTCCCTCTGGGCCACTCCTCGGTGTATTACCGCCGCGCCGTTTGGTGCGGCCGTACGCCGGTGGGGGTTTTACGATTCAGTATTATCTGCCTCATTTGCATGGCATTGACTACTAATACATAGTTATGGCGAACACTGCCGCCACTCCTTGGCAACCCTTGCGCTGTGGTTGTGGCTTTCCATGCATACTATGGTGTATTGTGGCTGTGAAGCTGATGTGTATTATACTGCTCTTTTATGTCATTGTCATATTATTTCATTGTTTCGCACCTTCCCATGACATGTCCTAGGGTTCTGCTGTGGTTTCTGCGGACATACCATTTATGTCATTATTTACATTTTGTGCATGTTTTCTTTTGACATTCTCGGTGTCTTTCGCCATTGGCATATTGCAACAGTATGATACTTGACGTTGACAGCCTTCCGTTACTCCTATGTCATGTTTGGATATGTGTAAACCGTTTTTTTTGGTTTACATTGCCGTGCCCTTATGCTACACCTGTGCCACTTCGCGGATCGCTACATGCCTTCATTTGCATGGTGCATGGGGTGTTTAACATACCTACGCCGGAGGCGGCGCAACTCAGGCGCACGCCGGTAGTGCACGTGGAATTGGATCGTACCTGAATCGCTCGGCGGCCATATCTGGTGTTGTGGCGCCTACGCTATGCGTGCACCTGGCACAAGGTTCATGAATCCCGGGGAATGACTATTCAGCAACAGTGATGACTAAAAGGAAACAAATTCCTTTCCCTTATAAGAGAGCTTAAGAAAAAGCAGATAAAAGTACATTTACTGTTCTCAACCAAGCTGAATAGTTTGCTTTCTAATGGGGTTAAATTCTTCAAAGATTTTGACTTTGCATTGTCATATCTACAAACCAACAAAATTATTTTATATACAAAGGATATGGACTGGTCCATTTTATCATTAAAAAGACAGATTGAGACAAGTGGAAATCTGAAAATAAGACAAAGAAGAAATTAAGGGGAAAATAAAGAACTTTATATTTCCCTTTTCTTTATTCACAAATAAAAAAAAAGATGCCAAGGATTTTTTTTCTTTTTGTCTTAACAAGGGTAGTGTTAACTTTTATATACCTTTACTAGCAAAACATGAAATGATATCAGTCTCAAGTATAACATAAATAGGAATCAGAAAATCAACAAGCAGTCTAATTCAACATAATTTAATTCCTTATTTTCTGATATATGCTTGTCTAATTTACAGATAACTAAGAATCATTTTTAATAAGTCATGACAAAATATTATTAATTTTCCTTAAATGAAGCATACAGCACTTATACTGGTATATGATCTGAAGGGTTGCATACAGAATTGTTTGCTCAGGAACTAATGCATACTTTATATTTGAAGTAGAAAGTAGCTGACATATAAAACATAGCTACATTTAAAGTTGTTTAACTCATACAAAGTGCAGTTACCTACTAAAGGGGAAACACATGCTATGAGTGACATCTCATACTGTTTTATTATAAAAAGGAAAATACATTAACAGTGTTAAATTAAAACTGCTACTT
>NC_056739.1:237949395-237966895 GCF_019279795.1 Protopterus annectens
TAAATTAAATAAAAACAAATATTGTACAATATTCACTTTGAAAATATGAAATATAAAATGTGTAATACATAATGAATGAATGACACAACTGAACAAATCCATTAATGCCATTAATTTAAAAAGCAAGAGAGAGAGAGAGAGAGAGAGAAATAAAATCATTTAAAGCATTAGGTCCAGTGGCACTGGTCTTAATCTGCCATTCAGCCTCTTTATACTAAAGCTGCACTTTCCATAAGAAAATCAGACAAAAACAAATAATACAGAAGAGATTAACATGCTAAACAACAAATACTTGGAAATATTAAACCATAAAACTAAAATCAAACGTAAGAAGTTTAAGATGATTAACTTCTCCAGTAACCCAAAATATATGCACAATTTAGCCACAAAAACAAAATTACTCAGTAAGTCCAATCACATAAAATAAGTCTACTCACATAGGAAGAATAGAAAAGTAACATAAATAGAAGATATCCTAAAGGAAATCAGATATTATTATAATAAAATCAATCAAAATAATATATTATTAGAGCCAGAAGAAATAATTAAAATATTTATCAAAAGTATCTATCTAATATCTATATCTATTTCTCTCTCTATGTATGTATATATATATATATATATATATATATATATATATATATATATATATATATATATATATATATATAAACTATCTGATGACCACATGATGAAATAAACTGACAGACAAATTTCTATGTCTGAACTTCAAACTTAAATTTCTAAACTGAAACCTAATAAAGCACCAGGTAATGATGGGATAATATCTGAACTTTATAAGTTCATAGGTGTTTACTAGGCTTGTGACCACAAGGTCTTTTTTAAGCCTAGCTGTGCATCCAAAATCTCTGACAAGTTCTGATACCCTTGATAAGTGTAAACATGGTCCTGGGAGATGAACCATTTACAGGTTACCTGTGTCCATTAGTGACATAGGTGCCAAACCAGGGATGAATTTCTAGTTTCCCATTGAATTGTCCAAGTTGCACTTGAATTGGATTAGGGAGAACTCTGCTTCACATGGATGAGGAACCTGTTCGATTGTCAGGGTAGTCTCTGGGATACATAAGTATCTCTCCAGCAGGACCTATTTATATCACAGGCAAAGTTTATGTCTTTTGATTGGGTAATTCTGGTGCTGTCTGTTTTGTTGATATGCAGGAGGTCCATAATCAAAGTGGGGTCTGACAATGCCCTGTATGCCAAGCATAGATCTCTCATCAAAATCCTGTAGGTGACAGAATACAGGGATAAGGCCTTCAGGTGGTTGCATAGAACATTATTTAGACACTGTATTCTTTTAGTGAGGAATCTCTGTGGGCATTCCACTTGTTGGATATGCCTGGTTAGGTACATACTAAAGGAGGCATTGTACTCAATGAATATTTCTGATGAATGCTGGCCCGAACACAGTGGAACAATGTCTTCTTTGGACTTAGATGCCATACCTTTGTTTATAAGTTGTGCAACATAGAATGATTTCCTCACCACTGTAGACATGTGATGATCAAAGGCTAGATTACTATCTATGTGTGTCCCTAATTCCCTGACTATTGGGTCAACTCTAAGGGGTGTGTTGTCAATGTGATAGTTACCATGGATGGATGACTTCCCAAGGATACTAGTATGCATTTCTTGGCATTTAGTTTTAGTCCATGGCTCTGACACCAGTTGTTTGTCTGTGTCAGCCCCCCTGTAGAACATTTGTGTCAGTGTGAGATTTAATGACAGCTCCTAATTTGCAACCATCTGTAAATTTAATCAGCCAGAGACGACTGACAGTGGCCTTGACATCTGAGAAGTAAATTAGTCCAAGGACTGATCCCTGAGAGACTCCATTTGTGACTGGTCTCTTTAAGCTGTTATCCAAAGAAGCCATATACATACTACACTTTTTTTTTTTTTTTGCTAAAGTCAGGGACCTAGCTAAATTCCTCCTTCCTGGAAATAAACACTTATCTTTCCAAATTTAAAAATTACAAACATCCTATTGAATGCGCTTGATGCAGGCCAATTTCACTTTTAAATGTAGATTATAAATTGTTCATGGCAATTCATTCTAATAGATAAAACTATATTCTACCATGTATGACTGACAAATATCAAACTGCCTTTATCTTAAACAGAAATACTTATGATAATATTAAAACAATAATCACAATTGATTATGCAAATAAAACAAAAGAGAACTTAACATTAATGAGTCTTGATATTAATAGTGTTTTTGACTTGTTAAGCTAGAAATATCTCTTGTTGGTTTTAGAAGAATATACTTTCTCAAGTAACTTCACACATCATATTACTCTTCTTTACAATGATTGTTTTGCATATGTTAAAATAGGTACTTTTACTTCTTATTCTATACAAAGTGCTATATTCATTATTATCGATTATAAAAACAATATATCTTTGGCTTAATAACTCTTACCCAACTAGGTGAAAAGAGCTTTTAGAAAATATTTTTATAAACTCTAAACATAATAGATATTGTAATAATTATCTCATAATAAATAACATACTACATTGGTTAATAAAGGATTTCCTTATAGGAAAAAGTCACCAAACAAGTGACTCCTATTTCATTTCTACTATATTAAACACATTTAAAAATGTTATATATATATAGACAACTGGCATATGAATCTTCCTTATATTTCCTATGGCATATATCCAAAATGACATCTCCACCTTAAAGTTAAAAACAGTGATCTCATTTAAAGAGAAAAATCTGCTATATTGGTTTCAGTTAATAAAAGATGAAAAGGTACATTCTGTTGATTATATTAAGAAATATAATTTAGATAAAGACATGGCTAAATGTACAATCATGCAGACAACATGTAGAAGGGGAAATTAAGTTAATGCAACCAAGGATAAGAGATAATATCCCAAAATTAATTGAGTATCTAATATTCTTAATACAACAAAACACATTGGGAAAGGGTCTCTTATCTAAGATACATAGAGTTGTGAGGAGAGAAACAGAATGTTGCAATGACAATTATTGGAACTATTTTACCCTAATTAAAAAAAGACCTCAGAGTGAAGAAGATAAAAAAAATATTCTGATATCTTCTAAACATGCAACTTCATCTCTTAGATGGAATCTCTTTACTTGGACATTTTTGCATAGATCTTTCTTCACATCACATAAAATTGAATTAATGTTCAAGCAGAAACAAGTTTGTTGGAGATATAATCAAGAACCTAAAGTGGAGTGCAACACATGTTTATGACTGTACTGTCTTAACACCTTATTGAAATAACATCAATCTATTTACAGGCTTTTTTGGAGATATATTTGTTGTATCTAAATCACTATTCCTTTTTAACACTCCTATATGTGTTAAAAAATGAAATATCACATTGTGCCGTCTGTACTATCAATAGAGAGAAAAGTTATAACTCAAAATTGGAAGAATGAATCTACACCCTCCTTCAAAGAATTTATAAATACTGCAGCTGAAGTCTGCTACCTGGAAATCACTAGAATTAAGTCAAGAACAACCAGGATTACCTCTTGCCATAGTGCATAGACAAAACTTAGAGATCTGCTTGACAAGCAAAAATTACTGCATTTTAGATTTAATATAATGTATAATAGATTAAATGACTTGAAGGTTAATGGAAAGTCCTGCAAATAGTTGTTTTTTTCTTTTTTGTGTGAGATTTAGTTGATCTTTTTTCCTTTATTTTATTCTCAAATCTCTGATGTAAATATTGTGAGTAGTTTTCAAATTTTAAATTCACTAAAAACTTAAAAAAAAAGAAATGCCAGATCAGTTCATCAAAAGTGAACTGAAAATGATATAGTATGTTTTTCTATGTACAGGATCATGAAAAAAGGCATAGTATGTTTTTCTAAGTGCAAGATCATGAAAAATTACATAGTATGTTTTTCTATGTACAAGATCATGAAAAATTACATAGTATGTTTTTCTATGCACAAGATAATGGAACTGTGGGAATTGCAGAATTTGCCTTTTCTACACTGTAGTAAAATCTTGAAGTTGATAGGTAGTCTTGGGACAGAGGCCCTCTGCAAAAAAAAAGTGTTTTTTTTGTTTTTTTTTTTTTGATTTGTGATATTTAGCATTTTTGATGTGTAGCTTCAATGTTTTTAGATTGATAATCTAAGGGTCAATCTTTGGGTTGTTTAGAAAAGTATCAAAATTCCATACATGTTTTGTGTCACACATACCCCTTTCTTAAATATACTTACTCCATGGTCACAAGCAATTGAGAAAAGAGAAAATCAGACAAATCACTGCTTTTCTGACTGAAATGTATAAAGTAATCGTGATTCAGTAAAATAAGTTTTTAGTCATTTGTGATTGCAATCAAATTTGTTCAGAGAACTGTGGTTCACTGAAATGACTGCTACCATGCACACATTTATATGTGTGTGTTTGTATGTGTGTGTGTGTGTGTGTGTGTGTGTGTGTGTGTGTGTGTGTGTGTGTGTGTGTGTGTGTGTGTGTGTGTGTGTGTGTGTGTGTGTGTATATATATATATATATATATATATATATATATATACAGAGAGAGATACATACATTCATACATATTTATGCATGCACATGTGTATGTAATTTTACACATGTATGCACATATTCAGACAGGAAGACACACATACATACACACACACACACACACACACACACACACACACACACACACACACACACACACACACAAACACACACACAAATTCCTATAACCAACAAGGTATTTTTTTCCCCAATGAATGTGCCTTACTAATACAATTGGTCATCTATTTTGAGTTTTTTTTTTAATCAAATTTATGGACAATAAGTTAACAATATATTTTATTTTATTTTTGTGTATTTATTTAATTTTATTTATTTATATATTTAAAACCTGGATACTGGTACTGGCCATATACCCAGGCAGATAAGTTCCAAGATAATATAGCAACAAGCAAAGCAAGAAATGTAAGTAATAAGAAATATACAGCAAGTCGCTGTATAATTGTAATATATGATAAAAGATCACACAGATTACTGGAAGAGGGAGTTTTTCTCATGAATGACTTCAGTGTACTGTTTGGGAGGGTAACCATTTAAAATGTCAGTATCCATTAGAGTGGGTCCTAAAACATGAAGACTGAATCGCTTAATAAATAGACTTGCATATATTAATTCTTATGTCACCATTTCTTGAAATATTCCATTTTCTCTGAGATATGGTGATCTTGGAATTTGTATATACAAGTTCAAGGATCATCTATGGGTGCAGTGGGCATGCCCAACTGCAAAAAAGAAGCCTAAAGGAAAAGAATGGCATTCTCATGATTCACCCTTTTACTAGGTTTTTGAGCTTGATTTTTTTCCTTTGGTCTGTCAACATTATGAGTACCATCATTTCAATAGGGAACCATTAGGGAAGTGTTTGGGTCAGACTGAGTATAAAGCAATGCAGTATGGGAGAGTAGGAGGCTGTGAATGATTCTAATCATTTGATGGATTTAGGAAATAAGTGAATACAAATAGGAAATTAACATTTTTATGACAGTGGTAAACTTTTTGGAGAGGTATAGCGAGTAGGTATCATGAGCAATAAGTGTATGTGGGATGTATAACTGTACAGTAAGATGGGGTGTGGGGGACTTGGGGGGATGGTATTGGTAGAATGGTTTTGGCTTGAGTGGTTTTGTATAATGATTTTTTTATTCATTTTTGACTAAGGGGCACCTACTTAAATCTGCTTCAGTCAAGAATACCATCTCTAATGCACTATTATTTATACTTCCATTTCCTCACATATATCCTTTTTCTGTTCTTGCAGTGTCTCCCTCCAGAGTGGCAATCTTTGTTCTGTTTTTCTTGGTGCTACTGTCAACTTCTGGATGTAAAATTCTGCTTCCTGGCTGCAAACTGTCCCTTCCCAGTGTTGATGCATATTTTCTGGATGGTGACTACATTCTAGGTTACAGCATGGCAATACATTCAGCATATATCACCTCTCCACTGAGCTACACAGAGCCAGAAGGACCCAGGCAATGTGTAATGTAAGTGTTTAAGCTGAAGGCATGGAGCATGTGGCTCAGTTTTCCTAACTTGGTGAATTTTGACTTCTTTTAATGGTAGTCCACCTGGCATAACCTTGTGGTGGATAGATTCAAGTGTTCCCATGATCGATAGAGTTATATTTTCTTGAACTTTATGCTAAAGTTAAGATCATCTCTATGAAAAATGGTCAAAGAGTAGGTGTCAGATAATGAACAATCCAGAAAACTTTCATCATAATTGTTCATGAAGTGAATAGGAGACCACTGTTTTGAAAATAATTATTGAGAGCCATCTTTGGAGCCATGACATGGGGTAGTATTCCCAGGCAAGTGCCTGCAAGACAGATGACTTTTGTATTTGGTCAGGCTCTGGAATGTGTCTAGAGCTGTTGAATGGGATTCTAACTGGTAAGAAAGGATGGTATCCCCCATTTTCAAACAAGGTAGAATTATGTACTTGTAATACAAAAACACACTTTACAATTTTTTCCTACAGAATTATGAAGAAAGCTAAAAAAAAGGACTCACATTAAGGATATTCTGAAATGCACAGTAGTATTAACTAAAAACTTGTAAGAATAATTCATTATTTTAGGAGGAGTTGAACAAAGAAATAAGGGACATCTCTCCAAATTCTGGGCAGTTAAGAGGTATTTATGAAGTGAACAGGACTTTCAGTTTTCTTGGCACAGCCTATTCTGCTGGAAAGGGGATTTTATACAATGATGAACCATTGATTCATGAAGAGCAGTTAGTTAATTTATGTTTCATGTTCAATGTGTTCTGTTTGCATTTCAGCCATTTTATATCTGTCTATCTAAGGCCTACAGAGAAAGGTTCCAGCAGTAATAGCAGTAAGAAATTAACAATATTAGTACAAACACTTCATTTTACAATATCATGATGACATTAACAATTGGAAATTAACATGCAAAACAAAGTCATTGTTAGACCTAAAATATATGCACTTTACCCAAACTGTTTTTGATTCATATTAAATTGTACCTTAAATAATGATATTTGTTACAAACATATAACATTTCAGAGAGAAATAAACAAGGCGTAAGAAATCAGTGTACTCTTAAAACATATGGAGGGAAGAAGAGACTAAGAAGAGAAAAAAGTGGTTTTGAAGGTTCATTCTGGAAGTGACTACAAGCTAACTTTGATGATCAGATAATAGAAGATTATTCCATGATTTAGAAATTACAACTGAAAGTATGGTTTCTGAAGTAATATTTTAACAATTGTAATAGTTGTTGAAAGACTAAACCTGAGAAATGAAGACTGGTGGTATGATTGTTGCACTCAATAGGTGAAGACTGATTATTCAGATTTTGGTTTAAATAGGAAGGAATCAACTGCAATAAGATGTAGCATCTTTAATATTGCAGAGGGTGAAGACAATGTAATTATTACAACTGGTGACACGGATGGCTTCTGTAATGGTTCTCCCCTTTAAACATTCCTAGTCTGTTGTAATATTGCATGTGTGGCAAGAACTAAAAAGCGCATACGTTTTTAAAGAATCCACATACCACATAGCTGGCTAGAAATAGTGAATTTTCTGGTTGTGGAAACTGAACCATGATCATTACAGACAGTTTTAGCCTTGAAACTGAGACCAAGCTTCTGCTGAAGTTTCAAGGTAAAAGACTTTGACTTTTGTTCATGAATTGGATTATAGCCTATAATTGAGCCTGAAGGTTTGTCAGAGAAGGACAACTTCTAATGAAGATCTACATTTACCTAGGTATTTGCGATTAGAACTTTAGCATTTATTAATGAGTTTTAGAAAGAAGATATAGCCATTATTTCAGATATATTTAAGATAAGATTGAAGTGTCAAGTTGTTTCTGAATTCAAGTGAAAGGTGTTTGGAGGCTGGAAGAGAATTTATAATTTGAGAATGGAAAAAAGAAAATGTTGCAGTCATTAGCATTATATATATATATATATATATATATATATATATATATATATATATATATAAATATATATATATCTCACAAGACCAGTATTGGTTAGATGTTTCATCAAAGTGGAATACTTGGGGACAAAGGAATAAACTTTGAGGAATAAGAGTAATAGTGCCACGAGGCTACACAAAGTTTTAAATGATTTTAGGATATGAATATTTTTCCAAAAAGTTAAAGAAAGACTAAATATGGACTCAACCAGTGCACAGTTGACTTAGAAAGAATGAAAAGTTTTGAGCAGCACAGATCGACAAAAGTCAAGGTTTATCAGTGAAAGTGGGGAATAATTTTGGGGTAATCTCATTAGACTTTCCTGGACATAACCCGTGCTGAGTCTGGTAACCTATCCCTTGACAAATATTTTTAAACTCTGGCATAGATAATATTTGTCAAAGATTTTGGAATGAGAGTTTGTATAGCAGATACTAAAATAACAACACAGTCTTACTTTATGAAGTGTGATGACATGGTACTTTTCCAAATATGTGAAATTAAAGTTATCTAGTTTGCGGTTAATAATGACTGAGAGGGGTTTTAATTAATTTGTATAACAGTACAATGCAGTGCAAATCAAATATGAATGTCAGAGGAATAACCTGCCTCCCATTAAGGGAACCAGAGAACATTATGTTGTAACTGAAAGATATTATGTGAATGGTATAATGAATGTAGATGGAAAGGGTTGTTTTAGACAGGAACAAGAATAAATGATGTTTTGCACTCATCTACAAAGGAAATGGAATTAAAAGAGTGAAATATAGAGAAAGCTGTTCTTATGGAAAACAGTTGGAGAGGTATGTAGGTATGTATGTACGTATGTATATCCATCATAGGTAATAACCCACATTAGAACCTACTTCCCATGAAGAGATTGAATAACATAAAACATAAATCTGCCACCTTGGAATAGGTGATACTTTTAGAGGGTAAAGAATTATATATTTCTTAGCATAGTTACTTAATCTAAGCACTAATGTTTGCATAGTAAGTGCTTAGTGGATACTTCGAATGTTCAGCGATAATTAGTTCAACACACAGTGAAACATGCTGTGGCCAAGCCTGCTATACCTTTTGTCAACAAATAGTGATGACTTCTATGCCCAAGGTTCTAAAGCATGGGGGGGGGGGTTAAAGTCAAGCATTGGGGTGTCCCACTTAGAAATCCAGTTTATATACTTCCCTCTCACATGGGCAAAGCCTGAATTTATGTAAACTGTTCTCAGGAAGATCACCACAGGTAGAATATCTATCTGTTGGCAAAGCCTCTGCTTTGGGAAGTTGTCTGGTACCCTCTTATTTAACAAAAGACTAGTACTCTAAGTGTGATGTTAGACTAAATATTGATGGAATCTGATCCTTAGGAAGAGTTCTCTCTGCTTTGAACTAAATATTTTATGCTCCTCGGTTATTTGGTTATTACCTTTTGAGTCAGGTCTGTCCATGTAGATGCTGAAGGAGCTCAAAGTAGAAAGAGGTCTTACAAAGCTGAATGAGAATTGAACAAGTTCTTAAACCATAACAGTAATGAAGGTTCATCACAGAGTAGAAATAACAGAAGATCTGAAAGAATAATGAAATTATTTACCTGATTATGCTAGGTTGCATCTTCTCTCTGGACACCAAAAATAAGAAGCAAGATGGGGTGATTTTTTTTTTATGTCTACTTCAAAGCAGGATGTTCCCATGGAAGAAAGTAGGATACCAGCAGGCTTTGATAGTGCTTGATTTCTTTGAATGGGCTTGTATTGACTAGCTATACAACAGTAGACCTAGTAGCGTCATAAATGTCAGGATATGCAAGCAGAAATTAGAGCTCTAAGGGGTAAAGTTGCCCATATAGTCCCAATAATAAAAGGGCTAATAAAAATAATTTCCAGCCATATTTAAATATGTTATCTATGCATGCAAATTCATATGAACTAGGAGGTAGTTTTGGAAACATTACTGGTATTGAAAAGAGCACCCTTGGCAAACATCAAATAAATAAATAATACACATTTGATAAACTTTAAGTTTAGTTTCTGTCAAGGTATCAAAACCCTAAACATTTGGAGAAAATACATTCCTTAAAATTTCCATATTTTTTAAGACCATTACATAACTTATTAGTCAGGTCTTATCCAAAATAAATCTAGAACATGTGCTACCATTTTATGTCTGAAATACCAAAATAAAGCCATGAATTCTAGCTTCAAAGGCCTGGCTAATGTTACCCAGATTAGATGCTAACTTCATGGGAATCAGCTTCAGTCATGTCCACATCTAATTTTTAGATGTCTGTGTCAAAGAATATAATTTTCAAGCAAACAACAATGCTAGACAATTCAAGCAGACAGCACATAGCAGCTTTGGAGCAAAGTTCTGTTACTTCATCCACAGTTTTTATGACTGATAGCAAGTGAGACATGGGTATCTATTTTCTATTTCAAGTTCCAAGACACAGTTAAACTAAAACCACTGTTGCAATATAATCAAGCAAAATCTGAAATATAGACTAAAGACATCACTTCATCTAAACTGCTGCCTTGGTACAGGAGGTCTATGTGCAGGACCTTCACTCCATGTGTAGAATAAATGAGGCCATGATAAAGAAAAAAATCACAATGATATAGATATTAGATAAAAAAGAATAAAAATGTTTGTTTAGTGGGACTAACTACAGCTCTGGAAGGAAATGAAGTTACATAGCCAGAAGAAATGTTGCTTCAGATGATGCAAATTACCCAGCTGACAGTGGAAAAGAGGAACCATTGATTGTATAAGAAGAATCCAGATACTAGAAAGACATGCCTTTCCACATAATAATCAGTATTTACAGTATTAAACTGGGAGTCTTTTCTAAAATGTGTGAAGTTAATGAATTTATGTTGGGTTATTTTCAGTTGAAATTGCTATCAGTAGGGCATTAAAAAGTTATTCCTTTATTGATGTACATAAAATTCATTATTGGAGTAGAATACTGTTTGGTTTATTAATTTCTTATCAATCAGTACAATACTTTTACTTATTTTCTGTTGTATTATCCTGGTTTAAATTCTGTGGCCTGAAACTAAATGATCAGAAACACTGTAAAATTATGGTATACTTTTCAAAAGATAAATTTTGCTTTAATGGAACAATAATCTGAACAGAATTTGTTTTGTTAGTCTGATGAAATGTATACCTTTACACTGTACTTGTGAGTTATCATCTCAGTTAGTGGAGTTTTGACTTCTTCTTCTTCTTCTTCCTGTATTCATCATCCTCATTGACCATACCAAATTCTAAACATTAAGTCTTGAAGTGAAATTCTTAAATTGTTTATGATCATAAATCATACTAGATGATAGTTACCCCATATCCACAATCACATAACAGTGGCCTCAGTGGATGGAGCAAAATAATCAATGCTATGTAATTCACTAGTACCTGCATTTAACACAATGCATTTGATAGCTTGTGACAGAATATACCTTTTGACCTGTTGTGCAATGAACAGACTGCCAAGAAAACATATGTATAAGCTTGTGTGTGCATGTGGATGTGTGTGTGTGTGTGTGTGTGTGTGTGTGTGTGTGTGTGTGTGTGTATATATATATATATATATATATATATATATATATATATATATATATATATATATATATATATATATATATACTGCAAATATCACAGGAGCCAACTAAAATCACCAACAAACTTTAATGTTCTTTAAAAAGCAACAAATCCAAACAACTCCCTGCCCTTAGTCATTTTTACATTCAAATCATTTAATTCTTTCATTAATAATTCAGTTTTGCTCTCATATTCTAAAATCATTAAATTCATCATTTCAAGACCAGCATTGTCAAAAATTGCACATAGTTTTTCATAAAACACAGTTCCCGACTGTACATTATTGGGAAATTTATAAAAACGCAACCCTTTTGGTATACGTTTAACTCGTATACATTCTTTTAAGTAATCTATCTCCAGTTGTTTGCATTTTAACGTGTACACTTTATTTTTGAAGATGCCAGGATTACTTTCAACACGTTTGTGGATATTTAGCAGTTACTTGGTCTTTTCTTTGGATATTTCGTAGTTACTTGGTCGGTTCCAATGCTGGTCTTGAAATGATGAATTTAATGATTTTAGAATATGAGAGCAAAACTGAATTATTTTTGAATGAATTAACTGATTTGAATGAAAAAATGACTAAGGACAGGGAGTTGGTTGGATTTGTTGCTTTTTAAAGAACATTAAAGTTTGTTGGTGATTTTAGTTGGCTCCTGGTCCTGTGGCTTTTGGATATTTCACAGTTACTTGGTCTGTTCAGCAGTTTGGTTCGTGATTGGCACTTTTTATCCATGGCGGAAGAAACGGAGCAAGCAAGTTGTCTAAACACACCGCAAGTGCTTAAAGATAGCACCGAGGAGGGACCGGTAACGAGAGCTGAGTTCAACCATTTGGTATCTCTTTTGTCTCAGCTAACTAATTCTATTAAGAATAAAAATGACGATGTTGAATCTGGGTTACCATGTAACCAACTGCAGTTATAAGAAGCACTAAATAGACGTACCACGCCTTCCTGGATGGAGAATAGTGGTAATGATGAACCTGGTGGAAGCAGGAACCAAAATAACGCTATGGTAACAGGGACAGCGAAACAAAGAAGCGGACAAGGAGGGGTCCATAACGGAACACCAAAGGACTTTAACTTTGATATTTGGGCTGGTCAACGTTTTTATTTCCAGCAAGGTACTGTGAAAACCTCAGCTTTGGCCGGCTAAGAACTTGCTGTATTCAACTGGACGTATAAGAGAATTTAAGTACCTTTATCTGCACTTTTTTTTTTCAAAAAATACAGTATTTAAATTGATTTTAACTGTGTTGCAGGAATATTAACTGAATTGGAAGTTAGTCAGTGCTTGCTGAATTTTGTTATTTGCTAGTAATTACAGGTGTGGGGGTAGCCACATTCTTTGATTTCCTGTCCTTGCCTATTTAAGTGCTACAATGTGAAATATTTTCTGCTTAAAAGCCTCAGCTTTAGCCGGCTAAGAACTAGCTGTATTCAACTGGACGTATAAGAGAATTTAAGTACCTTTATCTGCACTTTTTTTTCAAAAAATACAGTATTTAAATTTATTTTAACTGTGTTGCAGGAATATTAACTGAACTGGAAGTTAGTCAGTGTTGTCTGAATTTTGTTATTTGCTAGTAATTACAGGTGTGGGGGTAGCCACATTCTTTGATTTCCTGTCCTTGCCTATTTAAGTGGTACAGTGTGAAATATTTTCTGCTTAAAAACCTCAGATTTGGCTGGCTAAGAACTAGTTGTATTCAACTGGACGTATAAGAGAATTTAAATACCTTTATCTGCAGTTTTTTTTTTCCAAAAATACAGTATTTAAATTGATTTTAACTGTGTTGCAGGATTATTAACTGAACTGGAAGTTTTGACTCTGTTCTTCAGTTAGTCTCACCCACCCTCCCTGTTTTTGTTTTGGTGTTAATCTTAGTGGCCTTGAAACTGCCCGCCCCTCTTGTAAATTTGTGTTTGGATACTCCTTCTGGGCCCATCTCATTTGCTCACTCAACTGAGTGCAGTGAGATCATATTCTGATTTCAGGCACTCCTACTGTGTACAAAGAGAGCATCTGGGAAACAGAAAAAAAAATTAAGCTTGTTTCCTGCCTTTCCTGTTAAGTGTTATAGACTATTTGTAGGCTTCTGAGCCCCCAAGCCCTTCTGTGTTGGAGGGAAGCCTTCTAGCTTAGTTTTTTTTTCTTCTAACTAGCCAGTTTTCTAGTTTCAGCACTCAAATCTGTTTCTTTGATCTCAGCACTTGTTCAGAAAAAAAAAATTTCATCTGCTTTTACTGTACTTGTGTTTCTACCTACTTTATTTTACTTTTGCATCATCTTAAAAGTACTCAATTGTATTTATTACTGCTTGGTCTAACTCATTCTAAGCCTTTTGGTTTAAACACTTGGGCTTCGGACCAGTTGTTTTGCACTGAGAGGGTTTGTGGTCTGCACTGTAGTGGCAGAACAGGTAGCTTACATCCTTCTAGGTTGTGAACTGCTGATTGAGGGCTCAGTGTCTGTTATTCTAAAAGTGTATTAATTCTGGTTTAAGCACTTGGGCTTTCAGGCCAGTTATTTTACATTAAGAGGGTTCGTGGTCTGCACTCTTGTGGGAGGAGAGGCTGGACTCTGCCCTTCTGAGCTGGGAATTTCTGGTTAAAGGCTTATAGTGCATGCATATCTGAACTGCTTCTTACTGAAGTTGGTGCTCCTTGTTTGCTGTGGCATAGACTGGATTCGGGCCTGCTGGATCTAGCTTTGTTTGTGTAACTTGAGCACTAATCCAGGCATTCTCTAAAGTATTCAATTGTATTTATTACTGCTTGGTAGTAACTTGATTAAAGTGTAGCTATCATTCTAAGTCTTTTGAATTAAGCACTTGGGCTTCAGACTAGTTGTTTTACATTAGGAAGGTTTGTGGCATGCACTGTGGTGGCAGGCAGGTAGCTTTCATCCTTCTAAGTTGGGAACTGCTGATTGAGAGCCCAGTGTCTGTTATTCTTAAAGTGTATTAGTTCTGCTTTAAGCACTTGGGCTTCAGGCCAGTTATTTTACATTAAGAAGGTTTGTGGTCTGCACTCTTGTGGGAGAAGAGGCTGAACTCTGCCCTTCTGAGCTGGGAATTTCTGGTTAAAGGTTTATAGTGCCTGAATATTTGAACTGTATCTTACTGAAATTGGTACATCTTGTTTGCTGTAGCATAGACTAGATCCAGGCCTGCTGAATCTAGCTTTGTTTATATGCTTGTTGTTTGTTTGCTTGTTACTTCCCTGGAACGCTAATTCCACCTAATACACAGCTTCTCAGCGCTTCTGTGGATCACTAGTGATATCTGCATTGCTTACTGTACTTATTTCCTTGTTTCACTTGAAAGAAAGTTACTGTTTGTCGTTTTTGCATTTGTTACCTGTAACACATTGCACTTAATTTACCTGGCACTTGCTCACTAAAGCAATTATATAAGTCAGCAATAAAAATTAAAAGCACTACACCCTCACTCCCCACTGGCCCTTGTTTTCAAATATAAAGGAATTCCCAATATTATTCTAGCATGTCCAAAGGTCAGTTTTCAATCTCCTCTCCGGTCCAGCTGGTGAATCTGGGAATCTTGAGGCAATGTTACAACTGCCTCATGTACACAGCCAACCCTCTCCTACTCCCAACAAATTCCAACACGTGAGAGATGCAACCATATAGCCAAACTGGAGGCTAAGCTCTCTCACCTCAGTACTGGCATAACCAGTCAGGAGGAGAAGGAAACCACACTCACTACAATTCCAGTCTCACATAGACCTACCATGACAGCAAACCAAACACATAATCACACAAAAACATACTCAGAGGCTCTAAATAAAGATCTGCCTAAGCAGCAGAGACCTCAAAAGCAGACACACAAGCAACCGCTACCCCAAAACAAAACACGTGCAACACATATCTCACAAAGCCAGTGTGCCGAACAGTCACAGCCCTTAAGACTAAATAACACACCTGATACACTTGTAATAGGTGACTCTATCATCAGGCACACTGACGTCCCGCTCACCAGGCTGAACAAGGAAAGGGTCACGGTGAGCAGCCTGTCGGGTGCTAGGATCAGCCACATAACACAAGCACTCAGGTCACTCCAAGGCAAGTACAAATATGACTCAGTCATTGTCCATGCTGGTGTGAATGACCTGAGACGTACCTCCCTGGACTACATGAAAAGAGACATAGAGAAGCTCTCTAAGCATGTAGCCCAAGCCGGTATGACCCTGACCTTGAGTAGCATCTTACCTTCACCAAGAATGATGCCACAATATGAAGACAAGATGATCAATTTCAACAACTGGCTTAAGTACTGGTGTCATTCAAAGGGGGATCCAATGTCTGTCAGCTTGGGATGATATGCTCGACAAGCCACGATGCTTCGCTAGGGACGGCTTGCACCTGTCACCCCTGGGCTTTTGGATATTGGCAAAGGCTCTTGCTACCCCCATAGTGCCTTTTTTAGGCAAGGCTCAAAAGACAAACCCACCTCCATAGGTATCACAAGGGATAACAAACTAAGAGTAATGCTACTCAATGCCAGAAGTCTAAAGCTCAAGATGCATGCACTCGAAACTCTCCTTAGCATGGAGAACATCAATATCTGTGCAGTAACAGAAACCTGGTTCAGGGCTCCCGAGAGCACCCCAGCACTACCAGGTTATACCTCATATCATGCTTTTCAGCCCCAAAACTTGGACCGAACCACAAAAGGAGGGGGAGTATCGATATTCATCAAAGATACCCACACCTCCAGGTTGGTGGCAAAGCACGAAGCATCTGAGACTATCCATGTGCAACAAACAGTGGGTAAAACTGCCTTCCAGTTTATAGCCTGTTACAGACCACCCTCCCAAACCCAGGAACCCCACTCGGCCTTCCTGAGAACACTGGAAAATATGAAGGTCTCTCCAAATACCATTATATTGGGCAACTTCAACTACCCAAACATAGACTGGGAGCATTACTCTAGCTCCAACACCCTAGCCCAAAGGTTCCTAGAATTTATAAACTCAAATGCTATGGAACAACTTGTTACCACTCCCACAAGAGGGGAAAACATACTGGACTTGATCATCACCAACATGGGGACTCTATGCTCCAGACCAGAAGTGTATCCCTCACTGGTAAGATCAGACCATAAACTAATCTCACTGGATATTCACATCCCGACCCCACCCCCTGCCCAGAAAACCACAGTGAAAATCTTCTCTAAAGCAAATTTCACACTCCTCAAAACCGAGGTGGAATCCTACAAAGCCCCCGGGCCTGTGGAAAATATGGCCCAGACCGCAGAATCCTTTATAAACGCATTCTATGAACACCTTCAGGAATGCATGGATCATGCGATCCCAAACAAAACCAAGACCAAATCCTCCAAATGCAGACGTCCTGTCTGGTGGACCCCAGCCATAAACAAACTATACAATAAAAGGAGGAAGCTACTAAATGATAGAGCAAAATCCCAAAAAGGGAAGGCATCACTGATCAGTATTAGCAAAAAACTATGGGCACTCATAAAATTGTCTAAGGCCAGCTTCGAGAGAAAGATTGCACGAGACACTAAGGATAATCACAAGGCTTTCTTTAGTTATGTTAGGAAGTTGGGTGGGAATTCCCAGATATGCTCAGAATTAGTCCAAAATGACAAAAAAATACACAGAACCCACATACATTGCCAACATCCTAGCTGACAGGTTCAGCGCAAACTTCTCCCCCCCCTCCCCACCAAAAGGGCAAATATCTATCCCCAGCAGAGTGCTGCCCCCCTGACATCTCAGATGCTCAGGTAAGAGCCACCCTCTCCAAAGCAAAAAACACAGCATCAATGGGACCAGATGGTGTCCCGGATCAAGGCCCTACATGAACTCCAAGAAGAGCTAAACCCAAACA